>NC_092379.1:5491229-5791229 GCF_030028105.1 Mobula birostris | reverse complement strand
CTGCTGGCGGCCGGGGCTGGGGTCGAAGCACTCGGCAGAGATGGTTCTCGGTGTCGGAGGGCTGGTCGGAGGCTCGAAGTTTTCGGACGGACTTAGAGTCGGACTGTGGTCAGGCATGGCAGGGAGAGTTTTCTTCCTTCTTCCGTCTGCGTGAGATGTGGGACTTTTGAGAGACTTTGAACTTTTTTTTACCATGCCCATGTCCTGTTCTTCATCAAGTTACGGTATTGCTTGCACTGTTGTAACTATATGTTATAATTATGCGGTTTTTGTCAGTTTTTCAGTCTTGGTCTGTCCTGTGTTTCTGTGATATCACACCAGAGGAATATTGTATCATTTCTTAATGCATGCATTACTAAATGACAATAAAAGACGACTGCGTGTCCTCATAATCTAATCTTAATCTAATCTAAACTCCCTACAGACAGATGTGGGAGTTGGACCCTGGTCGGTGGTCTCTGGCGCTGTAACCTCTCCGCTACTGTGCAAGGTGTGGATATGGCGTCTGCTAATCTACCTCTTGTTCTGCACCCTCCGCTCGGTTTCATTACTGAGGAGCCCTCCCAGGTTCCGAGACTATTACTCTGCCAATCAACATTACTAATAGCAGAACATCTGGCTGCTGTGGCATTGCCGTCTGTGAGACCTTCCCGAGCACAAGATCCCTGTGTAGCAATAATGAGAACGCTTCAAAAGATCGCAAATCCTCTCTTGCAGAGTAATTTATTCGTGGGGATTGTATCACTGAATGTTATGTCATCCTTATTTTAATGCAGCTGAACGTTGAAATAGTGGTGTTAGATTAGATTCTGAGATTAGGTTCATTTGTTACATGGACTATTGAAACGTCAACATGCACTCTGAAACGCATCGTTTTCCATCGCAGTCCAAGGCTTGAGCTTGGGCAGCTGGCAAGTGTTGCCATGCTTCTGACTAAAAGCGTAGTACGCCCACAACTTACTAACCTTAACCCATACGTCTTTGGAATGTGGGGGGGGGGGGATACTGGGGCACCCAGAGAGAAGGTACAAACCTTTTACAAACAGCGGTGGGAATTGAGCTCTGCTCCAGACCCCGAGATTGTTTTGCTAAACCAGTCCGTGCAAAGCAGATATCTACAATGCATGCAGCACGGCTTAATGTTAAAAAAATCCATATGTACATACGACAAGTGACTTTGATAGTCCATAACACTCAAAGGCCCATTGGCAAGCTGGGGTGTAGCATTATTCAGCTGCACAACAGCCCTCGGGAAGAAGCTGTTTTTCAGTCTCACTGTCTTGGCGAAGGTGTTCCTGTATTTCCTACCAGATGGCAGGAGATTGAGCAGTCAGGGTTCGGGATGGGATGGGTCTTTAATTATGTTACAAGCGCGCCATAGACATCGAGAGTTGTAGATTGTCTCCAGTTGAGTCCAGGGTGATGTGGTGAGCCGTCCTAATCACCTTTTGGAGGTGCTTTGTGTTCTGTCTTGCTGCAGCTAGAGTACCACACTGTCATTCCGTATGACAGAATGTCTCTGTTGCACCTCGATAAAAGTTAGGCAGCAACTCCCGGGGCAGATTAGCTCTCCTTAAGCACCTCAGGTAGTGGGTTGGGCTCTGATTGGGTACATTCAAAAAGAAAGGAGCTTTGATAGCCAAGAGTTTGACTAGATAGTTATGGGTCACTGGTTGGACGGAGATAGGGTACAAGAAAAAGTAATTGCAAGTTGCCATACTAGCCTGTTGCATCAGGAGTTATATTCAAAGATTCAAAACACATTTATTATCAAAGAATGGATACAGCAAAATATACACCTTGAGATTTGTCTGCTTACAGGCAGCCACATAGCAAGAAACTTGGATAACCAAATTTTTAAAAAGATGAGAAGCCACTGTGCAGAGAAAGAGAGAGAATAAAAACAGTAGAATCAATCCAACAGCATCCCGAGCCAGACTGAGTCCCAGATCTGCTCCCGAGACAGCTGGAGTAGGCCCAAGCCAAGCCTCGGTCCCCAGTTTTCACACCAGTGGGGCAGAAACGCAGATCACAGCCTCCTTGCCGCGGAGAAAGGAATGAACATTCATTGGAGAGCGAGTAAGATCAGCCCGACCCTCACCTCCATACCGGACAGTCGGGTCTCCAGTCTATTTGTGCCGACGCTTAAGTTGTCCAAGCACCGAGTAATGCCACATCCCAGGGCCTGGATCCAGGAGCCCCGGTACGCCCGGGCAGCCATTCTCGATCTCACCAAATCAGCTCAGCGCGTTCAGCGACCCAACCTCGCACCCGGGTTAGGAGGACGGGCATCAAAACTGTTCCGCATCAACTCCCCTCCGAATCACTCACTCCATCTCCAGTAGTGATACCAACTCCATCTTCATCTGCGGGTCAAACACCTTGACCCTCACAAAGCCCCAGCACAGCTCATCCCCCCAAACCAGTCTCATCTCCGCCTGCCTCCTCGCCGTCTGCGGGTCAAACACCTTGAACCTCACAAAGCCCCAGCACAGCTCATCCCCCCAAACCAGTCTCATCTCCGCCTGCCTCCTCGCCGTCTGCGGCCATAAGATCACCACAATTTGCTTCATGCAAGATGTTCTGAGTAACATTTTAGTCGAATCTCTTGGCTTATGATTTACCAGTAAGCTGTCACACATCTGTGGTAGAGCCATTTTAGATAAATAAACAAATTGCAGGCCCTTTAGACCACGATGAAATGCTGAGCAATTAACCTACTCTAAGATCAATTTAACCCTGCCCTCCTACCACTACCCCTGGCAGGGCATTCTACACACCCAGCATGTTCTCTGACATCCATCCTAAAGTTTCCTCCAAACACCTTGAAATTATGTCCCCTCGTATTAGTCATTCAGAACAGAGAAGAGTACAGCACAGGAACAGGCCACTCGGCCCACAATGTTGTACTAAGCCAGCTGAAGGGCAAATCAAAAATACCCAAACACTAATCCCTCCTCTCTACATATCCCTCCATTTTCCTCACATCCAAGTGCCTATCCAAATGTCTCTTGAAGGCTTCTAATGTATTTGCTTCTACCACCACAGCAGGCAGAGCATTCCAGGCATCCACCACTCTCTGAGTAAAAAACTTACCCCTCACATCCCCTTTGAACCTACCCCCTCTCACCTTCAAATGCCCTCTGGTGTTAGACATGTCAACCCCGGGAAAGAGATACTCTCTGTCTACTCTATCTATGCCTCTTGTAATCTTGTAAACCTCTATCAGATTTCCCTTCAGCCTCCAGCACTCCAGAGAAAACAACCCAAATGCATCCAGCCTCTCATGATAGCACGTGTCCTTTAAAACAGGCAGCGTCCCCCGGTAAACCTCCTCCCCAAAGCTTCAGCATCCTTCCTATAGTGAGGCGACCAGAACTGTATACAATACTCCAGATGTGGCGAACCAGAGTTTTATAAAGTTGCAACATAACCTCTTCACTTCTGAACTCAATGTCTCAACTACTAAAAGCAAGCATTCCATAAGCCTTCTAAACCACTTTATCAACCTGTGCAGCCTCGTTCAAGGAGTTATGAACTTGGACCCCAAGATCTCTCTGCTCAGCAACACCGTTAAGGAATTTGCTGCAAGTAGTGTACTGTCTCCTTGCATTTGCCCTACCAAGGTGCAACAGCTCACAGTTATCTGAGTTAAACTCCATCTGCCATTTCTCTCTAAGTGATCTGTATCATGCTGTGATCTTTGCCAGTCTTCTGCACTTTCCACAACTCTACCAATCTTGGGATCATCTGCAAATTTGCTAACCCATCCATCTACACTTTCATCCAGGTCATTTAAATACATTACCAACAGCAGAGGTCCCAGCACAGACCCCTGCAGAACACCACTAATTAAAGACTTCCAGCCTGAATAAGTCGCTTCAACCACTACTCTCTGTCTTCTATTCGCAAGCCAATTGGCTGCATCCAAACAGCCAATCTGCCATGGATCCCATTCATCCTAATCTTCTGGACTAGCCTCCCATGAGGGACTTTGTCAAACGCCCGACTAAAACCCATGCAGACAACGTCCACTGCCCTCCCTTCATCAATCTCTCTTGTCACCTTGTCAAAAAAACTCAATCAAGTTGGTACGGCACGACCCTGCCCTGCACAAAGCCCTGCTGGCTCTCCCTAATTTGGCCATGGGTTCAAACGCTCATGTATCCTGTCCCTGAGAATTTTCTCCAGCAATTTCCCTACAACTGATATGAGACTCACCAGCCTATAGATCCCAAGATTTTTCCTTGTTCCCTTCTTAAATAGAGGTCCAACAATAGCCACTCCCCAGTCCTCCAGGACCTTGCCTGTGGCTAGAGAGGACATGAAGGTACCGGTCAAGGCCCCAGCATTCTCATCTCGCCTCCTTCAATAATCTGGGCTAAATACCATCAGGCCCAGGGGACTTCCACTCCTTAATACTCATTAGGAGGCCCCACACTTTCTCTCCTTGACCTCGAAACGTCCTAACGTATTTATACACTCAGCACTGATCTCCTGGGCCTCCATGTCCATTTCTGCCCTGCGAAAAAGGCTCCGGCCGTCCGCTCACTTGGTGCCCGAAATGTCGGGTATCTATTCCTTTCCTGACCTGCAGAGTTCCTTCAGCATTTTGCAGAGAGAGAATCCCAGTCTGGAGCACACAGAACCGTTCAAAATCAAGGTACCAGAATCCTAATACTTAATACTTTGCAGCAACACACATAAAAGTTGCTGGTGAACACAGCAGGCCAGGCAGCATCTCTAGGAAGAGGTACAGTCAATGTTTCGGGCCGAGACCCTTCGTCAGGACTTAATACTTTATACTTTATTGTTGCCAAACAATTGATACTAGAACGTACAATCATCACAGCGATATTTGATTCTGCGCTTCCCACTCCCTGGATTACAAATCGATAGTAAATATTAAAAATTTAAATTATAAATCAAAAGTAGAAAATAGAAAAATGGAAAGTAAGGTAGTGCAAAAAAACTGAGAGGCAGGTCCGGATATTTGGAGGGTATGGCCCAGATCCGGGTCAGGATCCATTCAGCAGTCTTATCACAGTTGGAAAGAAGCTGTTCCCAAATCTGGCCGTACGAGTCTTCAAGCTCCTGAGCCTTCTCCCGGAGGGAAGAGGGACGAAAAGTGTGTTGGCTGGGTGGGTCGTGTCCTTGATTATCCTGGCAGCACTGCTCTGACAGCGTGTGGTGTAAAGTGAGTCCACGGATAGAAGACTGGTTTGTGTGATGTGCTGCACCGTGTTCACGATCTTCTGCAGCTTCTCCCGGTCTTGGACAGGATGCTGCCTGATTGCTGATGTGTGTTTGGACTGACACCCTCACGCTGGATGAACTCTTGACAACTCCAGCTGCCTTTACCAGGTGGTCGGTGTGAGTACATGGACTTGGTGGGCGCTCCTTTATCACAACTATCTATATTGACCCTGACACCCACTTCGTTAGAATGGAGATTGTCTACTGTACAGGGACACAATGAACCTATTCATAACAAGGCTCCAATGCAAATTCCAGAATGGATTGCAAACTCTTAAACCATCAGTACTGTTTAGCATACACGACTCCTCCGTAAGTATTGACAAGCCTTTTCCTGCTTCCTGTTGCTCAGTCCCCTGGATACAGAATTAGGCAATTTTTCTACTTCGCTGGCACGTAATAGTTCAAAGGCAGAGTAACTTATGGGAGAGCCTTTGCTTTGTAACAACCCCTACGTGCCAGAAGACTTCAAATGGTGTTCTGCACTCTCCTTCATTAAAATAATTCCCTTAGAAACAGAGAAAAAAGACACACACACACACACACACACACACACACACACACAAATCCTCGGCACATAATAAAGAGAGGGCCCAGTCTTGTGTTGAAAGTCCAGCTTGGAGCATAGCTTCTTCGCTTTTCAACATTCTCGTCCGAAATTTGGAGGGCTTTTTCTCCCCGTTCGTTTTTGAGATTGTGTGTCCTTGAAAGATCAAGCTTAGAAAATTTTTATTTATCTTAGATTAGAGATACAACACGGTTAACGGGCCCTTCTGGCCCAACAAGCATGCCCTACTCCATTACACCCACGTGACCAATATGGGGGGGGGGAGGCAGGAGGGGGCTCCCCACACAGGATCGAAATAAGCTGCAGAGAGTTATAAGCTCAGTCAGCGACATCATGAGCACCAGCCTCCTTACCATCCGGGGCATCTTCAAGGAGCAATGCCTCAAAAAGGCAGCATCCGTCATTAAGGATGCCCATCGCGCGCAGAAATGTGAAGGTACACGCTCAACGATTCAGAAACAGCTTCTTCCCCTCTGCGGTCTGATTTCTGAATGGACATCGAACCCATGAACACAACCTCACTACTTTTTTATTTTTATTTTTGCGCTACTTACTTAACTATTTACTAATTATATATATATATACTGTACTGTAAATTTGGGTCGGCTGGTGGCGCGGTGACATCGGTGCCTGACTCCAGAACGGAGGTTCCCGGGTTCGAATCCAGTCAGGCTGCTCCCGAGTACGCTTTCCATCCGTGCCGGGTTGAGTGTTGAGCTCGCAACTGGACCTCGTAAAATAAAGTAAAATACTGCGAAATGTCTGTGCGAGGAGTGGCGCCCCACACAGCCTTCCAATCTGCGCCTTGTAAGGCGCGAAAATGCCCAACGCTGGCCTCTCAGGTCTGAGTCGACATCATCATCATCATCAAATTACTATACTGTAAATTACAGTAAGAATATATATATACGTGTGTGTTCAGTGTCGTTGTGTTGTTGTCGACTCATGGTGACCCTTTGGAAAAAGAGCTGTCCATAGGGTTTTCATGACAAGATACAGAAGTAGATCACCAGGCCTTTCTTCTGCACAGATACGGCTGCTGCCCACCTTGGGACCCAGCTGGATTTGAACTTAGCACCATCCATCTCGAAGTCCTGTGCTAATGCCACTACGCCAGTATATATTACTGTAATTCACAGGGATTTTTTAAGTATTGCATTGTACTGCTGTTGTAAAGACAACATATTTCACAACAATGATATTAAACCTGATTCTGATTCTGAACCCGTGCAACTTTGTGGCGTGGGCAGAAACTAGAGCACCTGGAAGAAGCCCATGAGGTCACGGGGAGAACGTACGAACTGCTTTCAGACAGCGGGGAGAATTGAACCTGGCCGGGTCACTGGCACTTTAATACCTGTAGGCTAACCGCTAAGCTGAAGGTTGAGGGGGGACTTGATAGAGGTGTTTAAAATTATGAAGGGGATTGAGAGAGTTGACGTGGATAGGCTTTTTCCATTGAGAGTGGGGAAGATTCAAACAAGAGGACATGAGTTGAGAGTTAAAGGACAAAAGTTTAGGGGTAACATGAGGGGGAACTTCTTTACTCAGAGAGTGATAGCTGTGTGTAACGAGCTTCCAGCAGAAGTGGTTGAGGCAGGTTCGATGTTGTCGTTTAAAGTTAAATTGGATATATATATGGACAGGAAAGGAATGGAGAGTTATGGGCTGAGTGCAGGTCGATGGGACTAGGTGAGAGTAAGAGTTCGGCACGGACTAGAAGGGCTGAGATGGCCTGTTTCCGTGCTGTAATTGTTATATGGTTATATGGTTATAAGCTGACGTGCCATATCACACATAGCTTGCTGCCCTCTAGGAGGCGATGGCGAGCTGCCTTCTTGAACCATCACAGCTGGTAGAACTCCAGTTGTTCAGCCGAGGAGGGAGCTGCAGGATTTAGGACCTAGAGGCAGCCAAACCCGAGCGGTATACCTGGTATTTCCAAGCCAGGATGGGAAGGGAATCTTCAAGAGGTGGTAATTCAATCACAGACAAGAGAAAATATGCAGATGCCAGAAATCGAAGCAACACACAAAGAATGCTGGAGGAACTCAGCAGGCCAGGCAGCATCTGTGGAAAAGAGTACACTTGACGTTCCGGGCCGAGACCCTTTGGCAGGACTGGAGAAAAAGAAAATGAGGAGTAGATTTAAAAGCTGAGGGGAGGGGGAGGGAGAAACACAAGGTGATAGGAGAAACCGGGGGGGAGAGGGGTAAAGCAAAGAGCTGGGAAGTTGATTGGTGAAAGAGATACAGGGCTGGAGAAGGGGGTATCTAATAGGAGAGGACAGAAAGCCATGAAAGGGAAGAAAGAAAAGGGGGGAGGACCACCAGAGGGAGGTATGGGTAGGTAAGGAGATGAGTGAGAGAGGGGAAAGGTAGTGGGGAATGGTGAAGGGGAGGGGAAGGGGTCATTACCATAAGTTTGAGAAATCGATGTTCATGCCATCAGATTGGAGGCTACCCAGACAGTTTATAAGGTGTTGTTTCTCCAACCTGAGAGTGGCCCCATCTCAACCATTCCTCATCCCCATTTCCTCTTCTCACCTTATCTCCTTGCGTCCCTCTGGTGCTCCTCTCCCCTTTTCTATCTTCCGTGGCCTTCCGTCCTCTCCTATCAGACTCCCCCTTCTCCCACCCTGTATCTCTTTCACCAATCAACTTCCCAGCTCTTTATTTCAACCCCCCTCCCCTCTCGGTTTCAACTATCACCTTGTGATTCTCTCTCTCCCCCGCCCTCACCTTTTCAATCTACTCCTCATCTTTTTCCCTCCAGTTTTGCCGAAGGGTCTCGGCCCAAGACGTTGACTGTACTTTTCAATCACAGAAGCTGTCTGGCCTGCTGCGTTCCTCCAGCATTCTGTGTGTGTTGCTTCAAGAGGTCAGAATCAGAATCAGGTTTATTATCACCAGCATATGTCATGAAATTTGTTAATTTAGCAGCAGCAGTTCAATGCAAAACATAATATAGAAGAAGAAAAAAATAATAATAAATAAATTACAGTATACAAATATTAAATAGATTTAAAATTGTGCAAAAAGCAGAAATAATATATATTTTTAAAAAGCGAGGTAGTGTCCAAGGGTTCAATGTCCATTTAGGAATTGGATGGCAGAGGGGAAGAAGCTGTTCCTGAATCGCTGAGTGTGTGCCTTCAGGCTTCTGTACCTCCTCCCTGATGGTAACAGTGAGAAAAGGGCATGCCCTGGATGCTGGAGGTCCTTAATAATCGACGCTGCCTTTCTGAGACACTGCTCCTTGAAAATGTCCTGGGTACTTTGTAGGCTAGTGCCCAAGATGGAGCCAACTAAATTTACAACCCTCTGCAGCTTCTTTCAGTCCTGTGCAGTAGCCGCCATCCAGCTCCATACCAGACAGTGATGCAGCCTGTCAGGATACCTTCACCCACCCACTGCCCGTCTCCTTGGTAGGAGAGGGGCAGATTGAGTTTCATAGAACCATGGTCTGATCCAGTTCAGAAACAGGCCCTTCAGCCCATCTTGCCCATGCTAAACCAAGATTCCCTTCTCAGCTAGTCCAATTTGTCCGCATTTGGCCCATCTCCCTCTCCAATCCGTGTACCCGACCAAGTGCCTTTTAAGTGCTGTTATTGTAACTGCCCCCTGTGTTATTGTGTGTGTACATAATGAAGAACTTCAGTTCCCAATGGGCAATGCAGGCCATTCACCCGGAACAGGAAATGACATCAGTGAGCTGGCCGCACTTGCTCGCGTCGAGCCGCAGCCATTTTCTGTAAGTAAATATGTGTTAGTTGTACCCACACTAAGTTTGTCTTTTATGAAGAACAAACACTTCTCAACCACTTCCACGGCCTCAGAATGAAAGGACATCCCTTTAGAACAAAGATAAGGAGGAATTTATTTAACCAGAGGATTGTGAATTCTTGCTGTGGAGACTAAGTCATTGGGTAGATTTAAAGAGGAACTCGATAGGTTCTTGATCAGTCAGGGCATCAAAGGTTACGTGGAGAAGGCAGGAGAGTAGGGTTGAGAGGGATAATAAATCAGCCATGATGGTTTGGCAGAGCAGACTCAGGCCAAATTCTGTTCCTATGTCTTATGGTCTTACGGTCTCTGGCAGTCTGTTCCATACACAAAGTTCATAATACATTTATTATCAAAGTATGTATACATCACACAACCTTGAGATTTGTCTCCTTACAGGCAGCCATGAAACAAAGAAACCCAATAGAACCCATTAAAAGAAGACTGACAAAACACCCGGAGTGCAGAAAAGAAACAAATCGTGCAAACAGTAAAAGTAAGCAAATAGCATCCAGAACTGAAGTTCACAAAAGCGAGTCCATCCTTTGATAGTTGCAGGCCACATCCACAGCTCAGCGCAGAGATGAGTAAATCTCGCGAAGCAGTGAGCTGAAGTTCAGTGTAGAGTCAAATAAAACTCATAGAGCAGCGACTGAACCGGCCCAGACACCCTGACCTTTTTCAATACACACACCATCCTCTGAGTGAATACTTCTCTTTTAAGTCCCTTTGAAGTCATTTCCCCTCTCATATTAAACCCATGACCTCTAGTTTCTGATTCTCCTTCTCTGTGAAAAATACTGTGTGCATTCAGCCTATCTATACCCCTCCTGATTTCATACTCCTCCTGATTTCATACCCCTCCTGATTTCATACACTCCTGATTTCATACCCCTCCTGATTTCATACCCTTCCTAATTTCATACACCTCCTGATTTCATACCCCTCTATCTGTTGCGGTACGCTAGCATAGAAATTACCACAATCATTTTACTGATCAGAGTTCGATTTCCACCCCCCTGCTGCCTGTAAGGAGTTTGTAAGTTCTCCCCCTGACTGCATTCATTTCCTCCGAGTACTCCAGTTTCCTCCCACATTCCAAAGACGTACCGTTAGGGTTAGGATTAGTGAGTTGTGGGCATGTTACAAGATTCCCCCTTCATCAGCCTTTTATCTCTTTCACCAATCGATTTCCCAGCTCCTTACTTCACCCCTCCCACTCCCCTGAACTCACCTATCACCTACTAATTTGCACTTCTTCCTCCCCTCCCCCCACCTTCTTACTCTGACTTCTCATCTCTTTTTTCCAGTCCCGATGAAGGGTCTCGGCCTGAAATGTGGACTGTTCACTCTATTCTTGGCCAGCTGAGTTCCTCCAGCATTGTATGTGTAATGCTCTTCAGAGATTGTCTGCCTGGTGTCAGTGGTCACATAACCAGGACTTGTGACCTGCACCGGCTGCTCATACGACCATCCACCACCTGCCCCCATGGCTTCACGTGACCCTGACTGGGGGCTAAGCAGGTGCTACACCTTGCCCAAGGGTGACCTGCAGGCTAGCGGAGTGAAGGAGCGCCTCACACCTCCTGTGATAGAGACGTACCTCCAACCCTCTCCACCTCGCCACCAACATTGATACTACCCTAGGTGAAAAATCTTTCCTCATATCCCTTCTGACCCACTTATTCCTCACCTTAAACTTATGTCCTCTGGCTTTAAATATTTTAATTATGAGAAAAAATTATCATTATCTACTCTGTCAATGTCCTTGTAATTTTAAATAGCTCCATTAGGACTCTCCACAGCCTCCTCCCCTTCAAGGAAATGAAACTATCCAACGTCTCCTTATAGCCTCCTACGGTGTCTCCAGCAGTACAATGCAAAAGCCTTAGGCGCGTGCACACACACACACACACACTCACACACACACACACTCACACACACACACACACACACACTCACACACACACTCACACACACACACACACACACACACTCACACACACACACACACACACACTCACTCACACACACACTCACACACACACACTCACACTCACACACACACACTCACACACACTCACACACACACACCCACACACACACACACACACACATACACACACACACTCTCACACACACACACACACTCACACACACATACACACTCACACACACACACACACACACTCACACACACACACACACACACACAAACACACACACACACTCACACACACTCACACACACAGACACACACACACACACACACACACACACAGACACACACACACTCACACACACACACACACTCACACACACACACACACACACACACACACACATATATATATATATATATATATATAACTATGGTGTTTAAGACCTTTGCATGGTACTGTAGTAATTTTATGCTTTGCGCTGCACTGCTGCAAAAAAAACATATTTGATGATATGTGTGAGTGACGATAAACCTGATTCTATTGTGGACTGAGAGTGGGAAGGGAGCAGGGAGAGGGGAATCGCGGTTGGGAAAAGGGGAAAGGAGAGGGGAGGGAGCGGGAAGCACCAGAGAGACATTCTGTAATGATCAATAAACCGATTGTTTGGAATCAAATGACCTTGCCTGGTGTCTCAGGGCTGGGTGTGTCTGCACCTGCCCCTGGCACTCCTTCTCTGCCACCTGTCCCACACTCCTCCCATGGTGCTCCACCCTCGCCATTCCCAACATCCTTTGCTCCCGCCAGATTTACAAACTCACTCTCTGCTCCACATTGATAAATACAGTACTGTGCAGAACTTGGGCACCCATGCTATATATAGAGCTATAGATATATATATATACCTAAGTCTTTTGCCACTGTATATGTCACTGTATACTCCCCTGAGATTCTTGTGGGCGTTCACAGTAGAACAAGAAGTACAATAGAATCAATGGAAAGTACGCATCAACAAAGACTGATGGGCAACCAACGTGCAAATGAAGACAAACTGAGCAAATACAATGTTAAATATATACCAACACACATAAAAGTTGCTGGTGAACGCAGCAGGCCAGGCAGCATCTCTAGGAAGAGATGCAGTCGACGTTTCAGGCCGAGACCCTTCGTCAGGACTAACTCTATAATATATAAATATATACCTACAGCTAAATGGATGGATGAATAAATAGATAATCGAATGGACCAACAGATCCCATGTGATCAGGAAAGCAAAGAAGTACTTAACGTTGGATCAAGGTTACCTAAATAATTAGCTCTGTATTTGTCGAAATTTGGATTAGAAAGCCTGCTCTGGTGCGCCCCCTGCTGGCCACTACTCACAATTACACTCCAATTTGATTGGAAGTTTGGCAGCAATTCCTAACGGTGACTCGAAAGTCTGACCAATAATCAGAGCAAGTTTGTGAGAAATACTGAGGATTTTTCAGAAGGGCTGTGTGACTCATCTAATCTTCTCACATTATTCACAGCAGCCTTGTCACTGGGTAATAATCAGAACAAAAGGTCCTTAAACTCCAAACTGAAAATCAGAATCAGGTTTAATATCACCAGCACATGTGAAATTTAACTTTGCAGCAGCAGTACAATACAATGCATGACAAGTATTTTTAAAATGGAATTACAGTAAGTATATATATAAGTATTCTCAATAGTTAAATTAAAATAAATAATGCAAAAACAGAAAATGGTTAAAAAGGAGTGAGGTAGTGTTCATGGGTTCGATGTCCATTCAGAATTCAGATAGCAGAGGGGAAGAAGCTGTTCCTAAATCATTGAGTGTGTGCCTTCAGGTTTCTGTACCTCCTCCCCGATGGGAGCAATGAGAAGAGGGCATGTCCTGGGTGGTGGGGGTCCTTAATGATGGACGTTGCATTTTTGAGGCATCGCTCCTTGAAGATGTCTTGGATACTATGGAGCCGAGTACCCATGATGGAGCTGACTAAGTTTATACCTCTCTGCAGCTTACTTTGACCCCATACAGTAGTCCCCCCCACCCATACCAGACAATGATGCAGCCAGTTAGAATGCTTTCCACAGTTATTCTTCTATCAGATTTGAAGAACTGATATTTTTCTTAATAAGAACATCAACTTCTTCAGAATCACAGAGAAATATCACAGAGATACAGGTCATTCACCCATCAGGTCCATGCAAACCAGATGGTCATCCAGATTGCCCCAATTTCCTGCATTCAACCCGCATTCCTTTAAGTCAAACCCCTACAGGAAACTTTACAAGTTCTTCTTAAAAGACACTATCTATCCAACTTCAACCACTTCCTCTGGTAACATGTTCCATATACTCACCACGTCCATTCATTATGTGCCAGGTCGTATGATGTGGGCAATCATGGTTTCATGACCATGATTGCGCTTGGCAGATTTTTCTACACAAGCGGTTTGCCATTGCCTGCTTCTGGGCAGTGTCTTTACAAGACGGGTGACCCCAGCCATTATCAATACTCTTCAGAGATTGTCTGCCTGGCGTCAGTGGTCGCATAACCAGGACTTGTGATCTGCACCAGCTGCTCGTACGACCATCCACCACCTGCTCCCATGGCTTCACGTGACCCTGATCGGAGGCTAAGCAGGTGTTACACCTTGCCCAAGGGTGACCTGCAGGCTAGCGGAGGGAAGGAGCACCTCACACCTCCTTTGGTAGAGATATATCTCCACCTTGCCACCCATAATCAGAATCAGAATCAGGTTTATTATCACCGGCATGTGACATGAAATTTGTTAATTCAGCAGCAGCAGTTCAATGCAATACACAATAGAGAAGAAAAAAATAAAATAATAATAAGTAAATAAGTTAATTACAGTATATGTATTTTGAATAGATTAAAAATCGTGCAAAAAATAATATATTTTTTTAAATTGAGGTGGTGTTCAATGGTTCCAAGTCCATTTATGACTTGGATGGCAGAGGGGAAGAAGCTGTTCCTGAATCGCTGAGCGTGTGCCTTCAGGCTCCTGTATCTCCTACGTGATGGTAACAATGAGAAAAGGGCACGTCCTGGGTGCTGGAGGTCCTTAATAATCGACACCGCCTTTCTGAGACACTGCTCCTTGAAGATGTCCTGGGTACTTTGTAGGCTAGTACTGAAGATGAAGCTGACTAAATTTACAACCCTCTGCAGCTTCTTTCAGTTCTGTACATTAGTCCCCCATTACCATTCGGTGATGCAGCCTGTCAGAATGCTCTCCACTGTACATCTATAGAAGTTTTTAAGCGTATTTGTTGACATACCAAATCTCTTCAAACTCCTAATGAAGTATAGTCTCTGTCTTGCCTTCTTTATAACTACATCGATATGTTGGGAGCAGGTTAGATCCTCAGAGATCTTGACACCCAAGAACTTGAAACTGCTCACTCTCTCCACTTCTGATCCCTCTGTGAGGATTGGTGTGTGTTCCTTCATCTTACCCTTCTTGAAGTCCACAGTCAGCTCTTTCATTCTACTGATGTTGAGTGCCAGGTTGTTGCTGCAACACCCCTCCACCCGTTGGCAGATCTCACTCCTGAACGCCCTCTCATCACCATAAAATATGAATAGCAAGGGTAAGGGAACTGACCCTGTGCCACACCTTTAGTGCTGTCCACCATTCTGAGAAACAGGCTTCAACCATCACTCCCTGCTTCCTACCTCCATGCCAATTTTGAATCCAGTTTTGGATTTCCAATCAAAAATAGCCTCCATTCCTTCTTACTGATCTGTAGAATGAATGGAGGCTGCACTTATGTTTAAATCCAACACAAGCCATGGCTAGCTTCCATTAAGTCAATGGAGGGTGTGAAGACTTGTGTGAGAGCCTGTCACAGTCAGATCCACCAATGTTCTTTTCTGCCTCCTCTGGGCCTCCTGTCATTTACAGGAGGACTAGAAGGCAGGCAGGGCAATGTGGAAGCTGCACATCAAGCTCAGAGGAACTATAGAGGGAGTACACAGACTGGAGAGCCTTGAGACACCTCAATCATTCTCCTGTTCACTGGCAGGAAGCGACCAAGGAGAACATCAAGAGGCTCTTCACCCACAGAGGGGCTCAGAAAGCTAGGCAGGGTCGAAGAGAACTGTGTAAACTCCAGACAGAGATGCGGCAACTTCTTCTGCAGTCTAAGGGGGTGGATGTGAGGAAGGGAGTTATGAGAGGTGAAGGGCCGGCAAGCCCAGCTCTTCACTGACGATTCCTCCAAGGTCGTCTTCGGATCCAGGGTCCACCTGTGGAACAGAGTGAGACGTGGTCATGTCTCTTCTTCCAAAAGGCTCACAGGGAGAGCTCTGTGACCCACAGCCCTGAAAAGCAACTGATCTTTTTCAAACAAAGTAAACTTTATTCATGATAGAAGCAGCTTTTGATTATTTATGTTCATAGCCAATGCTTTCAGTCCTGTTCCATTACATTCCCACACATCAATTGCACTGCTGACACTGACGTGGGACTCTGGGGTGGTACTCTAGTACAATAATTGAGGGCTTTCCTCACCCATCCTGGCCCCTCCCTCTCCGTTAGCAGAAGGACCCTGCGCTGAGCTGCTTCCCCACTGAGCCCTTGCAGTGACTGCACCAAGTTTCAATGCATTTCTCAGCATGAACTCCTGCACCCTGCAACGTGCCAGTCGGCAGAATTCCTCCACGGGCACCTCGATGTGCTGGCAGGTCAACAGGTCTTGGGCCGGCCAAAGGCCGTCTTTCACCGAGATGACGACCTGCCTGCAGTGCTGGATGTTCGTCAGCGGCTGGCGCACAGATTGGAATATACACCCAGTGGCCACTTTATTAGGTACGTCCGTCCGTTAATGCAAATATCTAATCAGCCAATCATGTGGCAGCAGCTCAAAGCATAAAAGCATGCAGACATGGTCAAGAGGTTCAGTTGTTGCCCAGACCAAACATCACAATGGGGAAGAAATGTGATCCAAGTGACTTTGGTCATGCAATGATTGTTGGTGCCAGATGGGGTGGTTTGAGTATCTCAGAAACCGCTAATCTCCTGGAATTTTCACATACGGCAGTCCCTACAGCAGGAGTCTCAACTTGGGGTTCACGGACCCCTCGGTTAATGGTAGGTGCTCTTGGCATAAAAAAGATTGGAAACCCCTACTCCAGAGTTACAGAGAATGGTGCAAAAAAAAACATCCAGTGAGTGGCAGTTCTGTGGGTGAAAACGCCTTCTTAATGAGGGAGGTCAGGGGAGGGGCCAGACTGGTTCAAGCTGACAGTAATTCAGATAACCACACATTACAACAGTGGTGTGCAGAAGAGCATCTCTGAACGCACAACACATTAAGCTTGAAGTGGATGAGCTACAGCAGTAGAAGACTATGAATATATTCTTCAGGTACAGATATACCGACTAAGGTGGCAATAGGGTGTCACCACCAGAATCTCATATGGACAATGCCAAATTGCAGGCATGTTTAGACCGATGCTATAAGTTGCTAGTAACTCCAGCACAATGGGTCTGGAGTCACATATAACGCAGCCTGGGTAAGCATTACAACCCCACACTGCCGCCTCCCCCTCCCCCGAAATGGACAGACCACCCAAACTGAAATCTCGCCCCGGTTTCTGCTTAGCATTCGGTGGTGTTGCCTGGGTTCATTAACAAGCCGTCAGACAAAGGCTCGAGTCACGTGACAGGGCGGATGATCTGGTTCGAGCTGCAAGGAGGTTCTTAAAGGCACAGGGGGAATGAGGGGAGATGGGGAGAGAGGACGAGAAAAGAAAGAGGAGACAGTGAGACAGTGAAAAGAGGGAATGAGAGAAAATAAGAGAGGCTTGGAGAAGGAAAGAAAGGAGGGCTATGTGGGAGGGAAGGGTTAGATTTGTTATGCAGTAAGTTAAAGGGCCAGCACAACACTGTGGGCTGAAGGGCCTGTATTCTGCTATACTGTTCTATATTCTATGAACTGCAGAGCCCGCAGCTCAGGCAGCTGAAGGCACATTCACCAGAGGCAGAAGCTCAGAAGAAATTGGAGGATGTCACAAACAGCAGCAGACATCCAAGGTCCATTGGTCCGATTGCCCAGAGTACAGTGAGCTATCGCTGGCCCTTTAAGACTCAGACTGCCAGTTATTGCCTGCCGCCTTCCTTCATGAGAAGTCTAAACTGAAAGGGCCTCGTGCTGAGCACTCTGTGCTCAACCGTAGGAGTTTCTTTTCCAGTACTACAGGTTGTGGTTTTGCCTCTGGATTTTGATCGCGTTGCCTTGTTTTATTTTAAGTCTGAGTTAAGTCTAGACCTTACTTTGCACTTGAGCTCACAACCATCCACAGTTTTGTTGTTACAGAGGAGAAATAGGAGGCGGCTATTTGGCCCATCAGCTCTATGCCGACTCACAGATCAATCCCATCCCCCCACTAATTTTCCTTGTAACCCCCTCTCCCCACATTCCCGTCAACCTTTCCCCAGTTTCCAACCCCTCACCTACGCACTAGAGGCAACTGACAGCGGCCAATTAACCTGGTGACCCACACTTCTGGGGAAGGAAACTTCAAAGTAAACTTATTATCAAAGCACATATACACCATATATTACCATGAGATTCCTCCCACATTCCAACAACGTACTGGTTACGGTTAGTAAGTCATAGGCAGGCTATGTTGTTGTGACTCTTGCAGACTGCCGTTTTGGTTGTTGAGGCCAACGAAACAGTTCCATGTAGGTTTCAATGTGCTTGTGACAAATAAAGTCAATTTAATTATTTAAATCTATTAGCTGCATCACTGTGTTATGTGGAACAGTCTCTCTGAAACAGGGGTATGTAATGCCATGGAAGAGCATAGGCATGGAAGCAGGCTATTCTTCCCAACCTGTCCCTGTTGTCCAAGATGACCATCTAAGACAGTCCCATTTGCCCGACAGTCCCTCTTTCCATCCATATATCCGTCCAAGTATCTTTTAAATGTTGATAATTGCCCTGCCTCAACCATTTTCTCTGGCAGCTAATTATACATATGGACCATCCTCTGGGTGAAGAAGTTAAACATTTCCACTCTTACCTTGAACCTACTGTGTATGCTCTCTAGTTGTTGATTCCATAGTCCTGGAGAAAAGGAATTTGAGAGATATGAGCTCATAGATTAAATCAAAGCCGGTTTTTAAACATTAATGAAATACTGATGTTATACTGGAGTGAGGGGGACACTGTAGTGTAGTGGTTAGCACAACGGTATACAGGGTCAGAATCAGGTTTAATATCACCGGCATATATCGTGAACTTTGTTGTCTTTGCGGCAGTAGTACAATGCGATATATAATAATGGAGGAAAAAAGTGAATTACTATAAACATATATTAACAACAATTGTAGGCTGTATCTCAGGTAATGATGAGTTTGAGTACAGAGAGGAAATTAAGAATCTGGTGGCATGGTGCGAAGACAATAACCTATCCCTCAACGTCAGCAAGACGAAGGAATTGGTTGCTAACTTCAGAAGGAGTAGCGGACCGCACGACCCAATTTACATCGGTAGTGCGCAAGTGGAACAGGTCAAAAGCTTTAAGTTCCTCGAGGTCAATATCACAAATAACCCGACTTGGAGCTGTTCCTGAATCATTGAGTGTGTGCCTTCAGGCTTCTGTACCTCCTCCCTGATGGTACCAACGAGAACAAGGCATGACCTGGGTGATGGGCGTCCTTAATGACAGACGCCGTCTTTTTGTGGCACTGCTCCTTGAAGATGTCCTGAAAACGACAGAGGCTGCTGCCCGAAATGGAGCTCTTTACAAATCTCCGCGGATTATTTTGATCTTGTGCAGTAGCCCCCCCACCTACACCCTCATACCAGCCGGTAATGCAGTCAGTCACCGTACAGCTGGAGAAATTTTCAAGTGTTTTTGGCAACATCCCAAATCTGGTGACGTGGGAGGAGAAGATGGCGACGCGATGCAGTGCGCGTGGCCTCTCCGGTGAAATTATATCATATTTGTTAAGTAGGGTACCATGCACAATCCTGATTTGATGGAGACAGCCGTGAGAAGCAGAGGAACATCTGGAGAAACTTCTGAAATGCCCGGTTCACTGCCGCTGCTACTGTGCGACTGAGAATCTCCGGAGGGGAAGGCCCCAAAATCCCCGGCTTTGCCTGCTGCTGGCGGCCGGGGCTGGGATCGAAGCGCTCAGCAGAGATGGTGCTCAGTGCTCGGTGTCGGAGGCTCGAAGTTTTTGGACAACTCGGAGTCGGCTGTGGTCGGGTGCTTCCAGGGTGCTGCATCGGCAAGTTTGCGGCGCTGGAAGCTCATGGCAGGGAGAGAGTTTTCTTCCTTCTCCCGTCTGCGTGAGATGATGGGACTTTTGAGAGACTTTGAACTTTTTTACCGTGCCCATGGCCTGTTCTTCATCAAGTTACGGTATTGCTTGCACTGTTGTAACTATATGTTATAATTATGGGGGGTTTTTGTCAGTTTTTCAGTCTTGGTCTGTCTTGTGTTTCTGTGATATCACACTGGAGGAACATTGTATCATTTCTTAATGCATGCATTACTAAATGACAATAAAAGAGGACTGCGTGTCCTCATAATCTAATCTAATCTAATCTCCTCAAACTCCTAATGAAATATAGTCGCTGTTGTGCCTTCTTTGTAGCTGCATCGATATGTTGGGTCCAGGATAGATCCCCAGAGAGGTTAACAACCAGGAACTCGAAATTGCTCACTCTCTCCCCTTCTGTTCCCTCTATGAGGATCACTGCATGTTACCTCAATTTACCCTCTCTTTTTTCCCTTAAAATTACACCCCCTTGTATTAGCCATTTCCGCCCTGGGAAAAGTCTCTGACTGCCCACTCCATCTCTGCCTTATACCATTTTAGTTTCAGCAAACTATTAAAGAGTTTTGCACAGAAAACTGGCAAAGACATTGAATAGAACAGGAGTGTGAAGCAAATGTACTTGGAGAAAATTCATTCCAAACACAGCAGCCATGAAGAGAACTCGTCCAGAGGGTCTTAAATAAAATTTAATAGGATGAGTGACCCTAGTTGGGAACAGAATATCAAGGACCTCTTCACAAAATGTGAAAAGTGTTTGGAATAATTTGCCTTTGAGGGTCTTGGGAATGTTGGATTAGGGGGAGGATGTGTTCAAAATGCAGGTTGGGAGTATTAGGGTACTCAGAGGAGCCGCGTCAATTAGACGAAGGGACAATGCTGTATGTCCTTGACTTGCCTGTGTTTGTGAGGGAACAGTTCTTTAAATTCTCCTCTTGCTGCGCCGTTGTTTTGAGCCGGCTGGGGAGCTGAGGACAGCAGGCGATGTAATTACCACCCCGGCGTCTCAGCGCCCCTCTGCAAGTGACTGTGACTTTAACAGCCGTCTCGGGCGCCTGTTTAAAATTGCCGGCGTGCCTCGGCTGTTGTCACCTGGACTTCAGCAGCCTGGTCGGTCAGGCTGGGATCCCCCGTGGGGCCGAGCACGGTGAACAAGAAGATTTGTGCCTCTGCTGTCAATCACCGTGCGCGGTGACATGCCAAGTCCTGGTGTCAGCTCCCACCGGGAAAAGATGCAGCCAAGATCGGAGTGCTTGTTTTCGTGTTACTCTGTCAGGCCGTCAGACGCGTCTGGCAGGAGCCTGACGATCGAAGCCTGGGTTGTTTATTAAAAACAGGGCAGCGCGCCTCCCTCCTCCACCAGCCCGTCTCCAGGCTGCGTTACCCTGGCCCCTGTTAGCTCGGAGCTGAGCTGACAGACATGTCCGACTGCCTTCTCCCTCAGACGCTGGGTGCATGAGGCACGACTCGAAATCTCTGGCCCTATTTATTGCTCCTGGGTTATTCAACCGCAGGGGCGTCACGCCAACCCCCGCCACTGGACAGGCCCTTGGCGATGGTTCAAACCATCCCCACCCTCAACTCTCCCCCAAATGAGGAAATGAGACTGAATGTTTTTGCTAAGTCTGTTGTCAAGAGATTCCACAGATGCTGACTGAAGAGTTGAATATTCAAGGGTATACATCCTATCGAAAGGACAGACAGGTGGGCAGAGGGGGTGGGGTGACTGTGTTGGTGAGGAATGATATTCAGTCCCTTGCGAGGGGGGACATAGAATCAGGAGAGGTAGAGTCAGTATGGATAGAACTGAGAAACTCTAAGGGTAGAAAGACCCTAGTGGGAGTTATCTACAGGCCCCCAAACAGTAGTCTGGATGTAGGGTGTAAGTTGAATCAAGAGTTAAAATTGGCATGTCGCAAAGGTAATGCTACAATTGTTATGGGGGACTTCAACATGCAGGTAGACTGGAGGAATCAGGTTGGTACTGGACCCCAAGAAAGGGAGTTTGTGGAGTCCCTCCGAGTTGGATTCTTAGAACAGCTTGTACTGGAGCCTACCAGAGAGAAGGCAATTCTAGATTTAGTGTTGTGCAATGAACCAGGTTTGATCAGGGACCTTGAGGTAAAGGAGCCATTAGGAGGTAGTGACCATAATATGATAAGTTTTAATCTACAAATTGAGAGGGAGAAGGGAAAATCGGAAGTGTCAGTATTACAGTTGAACAAAGGGAACTATGGAGCTATGAGGGAGGAGCTGGCCAAAGTTCAATGGAACAATACCCTAGCAGGGATGACAGTGGAACAGCAATGGCAGGTATTTCTGGGAATAATGCAGAAGGTGCAGGATCAGTTCATTCCAAAGAGGAAGAACGATCCTAAGGGGAGTAAGGGGAGGCCATGGCTGACAAGGGAAGTAAAGGACAGTATAAAAATAAAAGAGAAGAAGTATAACATAGCAAAGACAAGTGGGAAACCGGAGGATTGGGAAACTTTTAAAGAGCAACAGAAGATAACTAAAAAGGCAATACGTGGATAAAAAATGAGGTATGAAGGTAAACTAGCCAAGAATATAGAGGATAGTAAAAGCTTCTTTAGGCATGTGAAAAGGAAAAAAATAGTTAAGACCAAAATTGGGCCCTTGAAGACAGAAACGGGTGAATTTATTATGGGGAACAAGGAAATGGCAGATGAGTTGAACAGGTACTTTGGATCTGTCTTCACTAGGGAAGACACAAACAATCTCCCAGATATAATAGTGGCCAAAGGACCTAGGGTAATGGATGAACTGAAGGAAATTTATAATAGGCAGGAAATGGTGTTGGATAGGCTGTTGGGTCTGAAGGCTGGTAAGTCCCCGGGACCTGATGGTCTGCACCCCAGGGTACTTAAAGAGGTGGCTTTAGAAATCGTGGACACATTGGTAATCATTTTCCAATGTTCTGTAGATTCAGGATCAGTTCCTGTGGATTGGAGGGTGGCTAATGTTGTCCCTCTCTTCAAGAAAGGAGGGAGAGTGAAAACAGAGAATTATAGACTGGTTAGCCTGATGTCAGTGGTGGGAAAGATGCTGGAGTCAATTATAAAAGATGAAATTGCGACACATCTGGATAGCAGTAACAGGATTGGTCCGAGTCAGCATGGATTAACAAAGGAGAAATCGTGCTTGACTAATCTGTTGGAATTTTTTGAGGATGCAACTATGAAAATGGACAAGGGAAAGCCAGTGGATGTAGTGTACCTGGACTTTCAGAAAGCCTTTGATAAAGTCCCACATAGGAGATTAGTGGGCAAAATTAGGGCACATGGTATTGGGAGCAGAGTACTGACATGGATTGAAAATTGGCTGGCTGATAGGAAACAAAGAGTAGCGATTAACGGGTCCTTTTCGGAATGGCAGGCGGTGACCAGTGGGGTACCACAGGGTTCAGTGCTGGGACAGCAGCTGTTTACAATATATATTAATGATTTAGATGAGGGAACTAAAAGTAACATTAGCAAATTTGCCAATGACACAAAGCTGGGTGGCAGTGTGAAATGTGAGGAGGATGTTATGAGAATGCAGGGTGACTTGGACAGGCTGGGTGAGTGTGAGGTTAAAACAGGAAGGCAGATTATTATCTAAATGGAGTCAAGTTAGGAAAAGGGGAAGTACAACGAGATCTAGGTGTTCTTGTACATCAGTCACTGAAAGCAAGCATGCAGGTACAGCAGGCAGTGAAGAAAGCTAATGGCATGTGGCCTTCATAACAAGGGGAATTGAGTACAGGAGCAAAGAGGTCCTTCTGCAGCTGTACAGGGCCCTGGTGAGACCAGACCTGGAGTACTGTGTGCAGTTTTGATTTCCAAATTTGAGGAAGGACATTCTTGCTATTGAGGGAATGCAGCGTAGGTTCACAAGGTTAATTCCTGGGATGGCGGACTGTCATATGTTGAAAGATTGGAGTGACTAGAATTTAGAAGGATGAGAGGGGAACTGATTGAAACATGTAAGATTATTAAGGGACTGGACACGCTGGAGGCAGGAAACATGTTCCCGCTGATGGATGAGTACAGAACCAGAGGCCACAGTTTAAGAATTAGGGGTAGGCCATTTAGAACGGAGTTGAGGAAAAACTTTTTCACCCAGAGAGTGGTGGATATATGGAATGCTCTGCCCCAGAAGGCAGTGGAGGCCAAGTCTCCAGATGCTTTCAAGAAAGAGATGGATAGAGCTCTTAAAGATAGTGGAATCAAAAGTTATGGGGAGAAGGCAGGAACTGGATACTGATAGTGGATGATCACAGTGAATGGCGGTGCTGGCTCAAAGGGCCGAATGGCCTACTCCTGCACCTATTGTCTACTGACGTTTCAGGCTGATGAAGGTTCCCCACCCCAAATCTGGACTGTGTATTCATTTCCACAGATGCCGCCTGACCTGAGGAATTCTTCCAGCACTTTATATTTATCTATTGTTGAGATGGAACAGGCCCTTTCAGCCCTTCGAGCCGTGGCACCCCAATTTAACCCTAGCCTAATCGCAATTTGATTTACAATGATCAATTGACCTACCGACTGGTACGTCTCTGGACTGTGGGAGGAAACCGGAGCACCCGGAGGAAACCCACGCGATCACGGGGAGAACGTACAAACTCCTTACAGGCAGTGGCGGGAATTGAACCCGGGTCACCTGTACACAACACAAAATGCTGTAGGAACTCAGCAGGTCAGGCAACATCTCTGGAAATGAATAAACAGTCAACATTACGAGCCGAAACTCTTCTTCAGGACCGAGAAGGAAGGGGGGCAGTGGGGGGGGGGGGGAAGCTAGAATAAAAAGGTGGGGGGGAGGGGAAGGAGGACAGCGGGGAGGTGATAGGTGAAGCCAGGTGGGTGGGAAAGGTCAAGGGCTGGAGAGGAAGGAGTCCGATAGGAGAGGAGAGTGGACCAGAGGAGAAAGGGAAGGAGGACAGGACCCGGGGGAAGTAACAGGCAGGTGAGAAGAAATAAAAGGCATTGATTGTGTCCACACTGCCCGCTGCCTCAGGAAGGGGCTTGGCCCAAAATGTCAACTGTTCATTCATTTCCATAGTTGCTGCCCGGCCTGTCAAGTTCCTCCAGCATTTTGTGTGCGTTGCTTTGGACTCCCAGCATCTGCCGACTTCCTTGTGTTTGTAGGAGACTCTTAGATAGGCCCATGGATGAAAGAAAAATGGAGGGCTGTGTGGGAGGAAGGGTTTGATCAGGGATTCGCATCCTGGGGTCCACGGAATGGGCTTATTATTGTCAAATGTACTGAAAGACAGTGAAAATCTTGTTTTACATGCCATCCATAAATGTTTCAAACATAACTACATTGAGGTACAGTACTGGACAATAATCTTAGGCAAGTTTGTAAATCTGACGGGAACAAAGGACATTGGGAATGGTGAGGGTGGAGCGCCATGGGAGGGGGGGTGGGACAGGTGGCAGAGAAGGAGTGCCAGGGGCGGTTGGCGGCACAGGTGCAGACACACCCAGCCCTGAGACACCAGGCAGGGTCATTTGATTCCAAACAATTGGTTTATTGATCATTACAGAATGTCTCTCTGGTGCTTCCTGCTCCCTCCCCTCTCCCTTCCCCTTTTCCCAACCATGATTCCCCTCTCCTTGCCCCCTTCCCACTCTCAGTCCACAATAGAGACCCAGATCAGAATCAGGTTTATCATCACTCACATCTGCCATGAAATTTGTTCTTTTTTGTGGCAGCAGTACAGTGCAGTACATAAAATGACTACTGTACTGAGCAAAAGTCTTAGACATCTGAGCTACATATATATACAGTATATGTGTGTGCCTCAGCAAATGATTGTGGACTTCGGGAAGGTGTGCAGACATTAGATCAGTAGACCATAGGGATCAGCAGTGGAAAGGGAAGCAGCTTCAAATTGCTGGGTGTCAACACCTGGGGGTGTGGGGGAGTCTAAGATCCAGAGGACACAGCCTCAGGATAGAGGGGCATCTTTTAGAACAGAGATGAGGAGGAATTTCTTTTGCCAGAGGATGGTGAATCTGTGGAATTTGTTGCCACGGGTGGCTGTGGAGACCAAGTCACTGGGTGTATTAAAGACAGAGGTTGATAGTTCGTAATTAGGCAGGCCATGAAGGGAGACAGGGAGAAGGCAGGAGATCGGGGCAGAGAGGGAAAACGGATCAGCCATGACAAAATGGCGGAGCAGACTCGATGGGCCAAACAGCCTAATTCTGCTCCCGTATCTTATGGTTTTATGATCCTGAGCCCAAAATACTGATGCAGTTATAAAGAAGGCACAACAGCAGCTATATTTCATTGAGGAGATCTGGTATATCGCCAAAGACTCTGGCAATTTTCTGCAGATGTATTGAGGAACACACTGTAACTGGTTGTGGAGCCATCAATACACAGGATCTAAAATCTGCAGAGGATTGTAGACTCAAGCTGCTCCGCTTCTTCATGGGCGCAAGACTCCCTACAGTCGAGAACATTTTCAAACAGCAATGCCTCGAGAAGACGGCATCCATTTTGAAGCTCCCTTACCACCCAGGACGTATTCTCTTCTCATTACTACCACCAGGGAGGAAGCACAGGAGCCTGAAGTCACACACTTAACATTTTAGGAACCGATTCTTCCCCTCTGTCATCAGATTCCTGAACGATTCGTGAACTCACGGACACTACATCTCTAGTTTACTCTTTTTATACATTTTTTTAAAAAAATATTCCTTGTAACTTATAGTAACTGTTGCCGCAAAACAGCAAGTTTTACAACATTTGTCACTGATAGTAGATCTGACTCAAAGAGCTCCACATGTTTTTAAGATTAATTAATTCGAAACATTCTTCAGCTAACCTCTCTCTATCAAACATCAGTCCATTTCCCCAGCTCCTGATTTGGTGGTGTGCTTATGGCCTATCACCTATAAACATCTATAAAACATCCTTCAGGTTTTTAAGTTTGCTATATAAATGTAGAACATAGAACATAGAATAGTACAGCACAGTACAGGCCCTTTGGCCCACAATGTTGTGCCGACCCTCAAACCCTGCCTCCCATGTAAGCCCCCACCTTAGATTCCACCATATACCTGTCCAGTAGTCTCTTAAACTTCACTAGTGTATCTGCCTCCACCACTGACTCAGGCAGTGCATTCCACGCACCAACCACTCTCTGAGTAAAAAACCTTCCTCTAATATCCCCCTTGAACTTCCCACCCCTTACCTTAAAGCCATGTCCTCTTGTATTGAGCAGTGGTGCCCTGGGGAAGAGGTGCTGGCTATCCACTCTATCTATTTCCCTTATTATCTTGTACACCTCTATCATGTCTCCTCTCATCCTCCTTCTCTCCAAAGAGTAAAGCCCTAGCTCCCTATGGGTTGGCGGGCTGGAGATACGTCTTTACTTAAGGAGGTGTAAGGTGCTCCTTTCCTCCACTAGCCTGCAGGTCACCCTTGGGCAAGGTGTAGCACCTGCTTAGCCTCCCGATCAGGGTCACATGAACCCATGGGAGCATGGGAGATGGTCGTATGAGCAGCCGGTGCATATCACAAGCCCAGGTTATGCGACCGCTGACCCCAGGCAGACAATCTCTGAAGAGTATTGATAATGGCTGGGGTCACCCATGTTGCAAGGACACTGCCCAGAAGAAGACAATGGCAAACCACTTCTGTAGAAAATTTTGCCAAGAATAATCATAGTCGTGGAAAGACCATGATTGCCTATGTCATACGATGTGGCACATGTTGAACGAACAATATAAAAAATAATTTGATAAATAACTTGCTTATAAACATTGCAACAATGGTATTAGGCTGCCCTCCCTGGCTGGAGGCTGAAATTACACGTTTAAATACAGTATCCTGTGATAGTCCTGAGGTGGCTTCAGTGGGGGAGAAGGAAAGAGAGATAGAGGAAGGGGACAATGTGGAGAAATGAGGTATGTAGAGAGTGTGGGAAAGGAGAAAGAGAGGTCAGGGTGGGGGGAAAGGGAAAGATTAATGGGGAGATAAAGAGGAACCAGGAAGATTAAAGACTTAGAGTAGCTTTCTTTGTCCTGCATCAACTCAAATTAGTGAGGATTGTACTGGGCAGCCCGCAAAAGTCTCGCCTCACTTCCAGCCGGCAACGTGGCATGTCCGCAACTTACTATCCTAGCCGTACAGTATATCCTTGGAATGTGGGAGGAAACTGGAGCACCCAGAGGCCAAGGGGGGGAAGGCACAAACTCCTCACAGACTGTGGCAGGAATGAAGCCCCATTCACTGAGAGAGTGCAAACTCCACATGGACAGTGCTGAAGGTCAGGATTGAACCTGTATCTCTGGTGCTGTCAGGTCATGGCTCTGCCAGCTGTGCCATCGTGCTTATCATTGAGAAACCATCATCCCCATGAAAATATTGAGGCGAGAGCAGAAGGCGAGCGGGTGTTCAGCTCCCTCGCTCGCAGCTACCAGAGGAAGGTGTCTCTGTCTCCCCCGCGTCCGCCCATCCCGGAGGAAGGTCCCCGCATTCGAATGGTCTACCTCTCTCCCTTGTACTCGATGCTGTCTGAGAATTATGCTAGAGTCCTGGGGCTCGGGCAAAGTTTGATCAGCACTGCGTGTGGATTGGACTCTGCAGTGATGATGTGCTTCCGGTTTCTGGTTGCTGCTTTTTTTAAATTGCTATTTTGTACAATTTTGATCGGGGTGGACTGGCTCTGTAGTCAACACAGAGCTAGATTAGAATGCACTGAGTTGAGCTGAATGTGCCTGGACCGGTTCGATAACTTGTGACTTGGTGTTTTATATTCTGCGTTTATCGCTCTCTTTTTTGCCACTTGTGTGATTAGTTTTTTTTTGCACATCGTGGGGTGGGGTTTGATGTTCCTCTTTGAACGGGTTCCATGGTGTTTCTTTGTATCATGGCTGTCTGTGGGAAAATGAATCTCAGGGTTGTATACTGCGAGTTTTCCTTCCTCCACCATCAACACTGCCCTCACCTGCATCTTTTCCACTTCACACACGTCTGCCCTCACCCCATTCACTCGCCACCCCAACAGGGATAGGGTTCCTCTTATCCTCACCTACCACCCTACTAGCCTCCGTGTCCAGCACATAATTCTCCATCACCAACGGGGTCCCACCACCAAGCTCATCTCTCCCTCCCTCCCACCACTTTCTAGTTTCCGCAGGGATCATTCCCTAGGCGACTCCCTTGTCCATTTGACCCTCCTCGCTGGTTTCCCTCCTCCTTGCAAGTGGAACAAGTACCACACCTCCTCCCTCACAACCATTGTGTGCCCCAAACAGTCCTTCCAGGTGACACTTCACCTGTGAGTCTGTTGGGGTCACCTACTGTATCCAGTGTTCCCGGTGATGCCTCCTGTATGACCCATTGTAGACTGGGAGACGGCTTCACCGAGCGCCTACACCCCGTCCGCCCAAAAAACCAGGACCTTCGGTGGCCGTTCTACAATTTTACTTTCTTAGTCCTATTTCCATTCCAACATGTCAGTCCACGGCCTCCTCTATTGCTGGGATGAGGCCACACTCAGGTTGGAGGAGCAACACCTTGTATTCCGGCTGGGTAGCCTCCAACCTGATGGCTTGAACGTCAATTACTCGATCTCCCAGTAACTGCGCCAGCAGACTGGAAGATTGATGGGGGGAAGGAGGGAGGAAGTTTTGACTTTAAATAAAATTCC
This sequence comes from Mobula birostris, assembly GCF_030028105.1. Lineage (NCBI taxonomy): Eukaryota > Metazoa > Chordata > Chondrichthyes > Myliobatiformes > Myliobatidae > Mobula > Mobula birostris. The sequence continues at coordinate 5,761,671 of NC_092379.1, read as the reverse complement.
ATTAAGCAACGAACACAAAACGCTGGAGGAACTCAGCAGGCCAGGCAGCATCTATGGAGAAGAGTAAAAGGTCGACGTTTCAGGCTGAAACCCTTCTTCGGGACCGAGAAGGAAGGAAGAGAATGTCAGATTCCATCAGCCTTTAACCAAGGGACACCCCTACCTCCCACCAATCTTCCTGATGATGTAATTAATCAACCTGAGGTAGACTCTGCCTGGGAATGAATTCTGCGGTGTAGAATGGTAAACTGGTATGAAAAGGAACAGGTTTTAGAAGAAGTAGAAGCCCTTTAGGAGGTGGACGGTTCAGAGGAAGATGGGTCATGCTCACTAAATAACCATTTATTACCATAAAGGATGACTCGCTGTAAAAATTATTTCTGAAGACTTGTTACGAGTGGAGTGGTTTAGATGAGCAGTCGGAGTCTATTTAATCATTCATTTACCAAACTGGATTGAAATTAAAAACACACACAGAAAGATTGACTACTATAATTAATTAAACTAAAATTATCTTTTACAAGGTGTTAATTTGGAAAATGATTAGATTGCCAGCTCGCGGATTGGTGACACTGCAGCCAGACTTAATGAACGATGTCGAGGCTTACTTGTGTTTTAAGGAGGCATCTCTTCTTGGCCGATGGCTGTTGCTGTGGGAACCGATTAGCCTCTCCTCATGAGGAGGGGAGGAGAGGGAGGAGGCAAGGATAGGGGATAGAGGGAGGCAAAGAGAGGGAAGGGGGGGGGAGACATGGAAAGGATAGAGAGAGGAGGGAGAGGGAAGAGGAGGAGGACGGCAGAGGAAGAGGGGCCCTAGAGGTCTTAGAGGAAAGGTTCAAGGAGCAACTTTATTTTACTTACCCAATGTCCATTACGCCATTGTTGTTTAGGGCAGCAATGAAGATTCTCCATCTCTGGTGATGTTCAGGGCTTCCTTCATCATGTCAGTAGCTTCCTCTCAGTTTTCACTACTGTAAGCTATACAAGTCCCAGTTGGAGACTCAGGGATACCATTGCATCCAGATGTAGAAGGATTCTTCATTGCTGTTTCCGTAACAGTTTTGTTTGACCAGTCAGGGTTGTTAGCCCTGAGCTGAACCTCCCGAACCTGGAGGACCGGTGGATCATTCTCAGTCTGGCCTCTACCCTTTGACCTGTTTGGAATGGGTGACCCTACCAAGAGCCAAAGCATAAAGCCCTGACCCCAGCCAACATAGCTCTCCGGGTCATTGAGGCACTCAAGCCTCCAAACCCCACGACAAGGTTGTGATCCTCTGGGGGGATTTGCCAAAGCAACACACACAAAGTACTGGAGGAACTCAGCAGGTCAGGCAGCATCTATGGAAATGAATTAACAGTCGACATTTTGGGCTGAGGCCCTTCATCAGGACTGGAAAGGAAGGGGGAAGATGCTAGTATAAAAGGGTGGGGGGAAGTGATAGAGGGTGGCTCGAAGGTGATAGGAGAAGCCAGGTGGGTGGGAAAGATAAAGGGCTGGAGAGGAAGGAATCTGATAGGAGAGGAGAGTAGACCATAGCAGTAATGGAAGGAGGAGGGGACCCAGGGGGAGGTGATAGTCAGGTAAGAAGAGGTAAGAGGCCAGAGTGGGGAATAGAAGAAGAGGGGAGAGGGACACTAAATTTTTTTACCGGAAGGAGAAATTGACATTCATGTCATCAGGCTGGAGGCTACCCAGATGCAATACAAGGTGTTGCTCCTCCGGTGGCCTTATTTACCCATTAAATTTACATGCAATAGGAATTTGTTGTGGTGTGTTGTTCTGACATGTAACAGAAACAACATTCAATAATCATAAACAATAAAGAATTATGTAAAACTTAATGGTAGAGGTTAAAGTGATGATATAGAATAAAATGTGCATAAATGTCGGCATTTATTTACAATATAAACAGGATTATAAAAAGTGGTTTAAAGTATTTACACTACATTGACAAGGTAGTATAGTACTATGCAAAATTCTTAGGCACATATACAGAAGTATATACAGCTAGGATAACTAAGACCTTTGCACAGTACTGTAATAATTTTATGTATTACACTGTACTGCTGCTGTGAAAAATATCAAATTTCATGACAGATGTGAGTGATGATAAACCTGATTCTGATCTGGGTCTCTGTTGTGGACTGAGAGTGGGAAAGGGGCAGGGAGAGGGGAATCATGGTTGGGAAAAGGGGAAGGGAGAGGGGAGAGAGCGGGAAGCACCAGGGAGACATTCTGCAACGATCAATAAACCAGTTGTTTGGAATCAGGTGACCTTCACCAGTGTCTCGGGGAGGGGTGCTTCTACACAACATTGCTCCCCCTGCCCCTGGCACTCCTTCTCCACCAGCCCCACCCGTCCCACACCCCTCCCGCAGCGCTCCACCCTCTCCATTCCCAACATCATTTGCTCCCGCCATGTTTACAAACACGCTATCCGCTTCACATTAGAACGTAGAACATAGAACATAGAAATCTACAGCACATGACAGGCCCTTCGGCCCACAATGTTGTGCCGACCATGTAACCTACTCTAGAAATTGCCTAGAATTTCCCTATCGCATACCCCTACTCTTTTTCTAAGCTCCATCTACCTATCTAAGAGTCTCTTAAAAGACCCTATTGTATCCACCTCTACCACCTTCACTGGCATTACCCACCACTCTCTGTGTGAAAAACTTACCTCTGACATCTACCTTATGTCTGCTTCCAAGCACCTTAAAACTATGCCCCCTCATGTTACCCATTTCAGCCCTAAGAAAAGGCCTCTGGTTATCCACACGATCAATGCCTCTCATCATCTTATACACCTGACAAATGCAGTATTGTGCATAAGTCTTAAGCATCCTCTATATATGTATGTGCCTAAGACTTTTACACAGATAGAGGGGATAGGGGCTAACTAGAATGGTTGATCAGATTAACTGCCTAGGGAGAGAAAATTTTAAAATGGTGTAAAGTTTTTGTTTCAATAGCCCCATAATACTTTTCAGAAGGCAGCTTGCAGGGTGTGTAGTGTCTGTAATGATTTTTTCCTGCCCACCTCTTTGTCCTGGACCCATACAAGTCGTACAATGACTGTAGACTGCAGTCAATAACCTTTTCAGCAGACCTGACAGTTTGCTGTAGCTTTTGTTTATTGTGGGAGGATGCTGCGTCGAGCTAGACAGTAATGGCTGGTGTGAGGATGCTCTCTGTGATGGCAGTGTAGAATTGCATGAGTATGTTCTGAAGAAGATGGAGTTTTACCAATTGCAGGTAAATTGGGAAAATTAATTTGGTAATGGATCTCAAGAGAGGGAATTTGGAGAATGCCTGTGAGTTGGCTTTTTAAAGCAGCTTGTGGTTCAGCCCATTAGAGGAAAGGCTATTCTGGACTGAGTGTTGTGTAAAGAACCAGATTTGATTAGGGAGCTTAAGGTAAAGGAACACTTGGGAGACAGTGAACATAAAATGATTGAATTCACCCTGCAGTTTGAGATGGAGAAAATAAAATCAGGTGTGTCAGTATTACAGGGGAGTAAAGGGAATTACAGAGGCATGCAAAAGGAGCTGGCCAAAGATGATTGGAAGGGGACACTAGCAGGGATGATGGAAGAACAGTAATGGCTAAAGGTTCTGGGGGCAATTCTGAAGGTGCAGGGTCAATACCAATCAAAGATGAAGTATTCTAAAGGGAGGATGAGCATCTGTGGGTGACAAGGGAAGTCAGGTACAACATAAAAGCCCAAGAGAGGGCATATAAAAGAGCAAAAATTACAGGGAAGTTAAGAGAATTGGAAAGCTTTTAAAAACCAACAGAAGGCAACAATAAAACCCATAAGGACAGAAAAGATGAAATATGAAGGTTAACTAGCCAATAATATCAAAAAGGACACCAAAAGTTTTTTTGCAGATATATAAAGAGTAAAAGAGAGGTGAGGGTGGATCCCGTCGGAAAATGACACTGGCCAGGTAGTAGTGGGGGACATGGAAATTGTGAGGGAACTTAATAAGTATTTTGTGTCATTCTTCACTGTGGAAGTCAGTGGCAGTGTGTCAAGGTGCAGAAGTGAAGGTAGTGGTTGTTACTCAGAAGATACTTGGGAAGCTGAAAGGTCCAAAGGTATATAAGTCACCTGGACCAGATGGACTACACCCCAGGGTTATGAAAGAGGTGTCTGAAGAGATTGTGAAGGCATTAGTAATGATCTTTCAAGAATCACTAGATTCTGGAATGGTTCCTGAGGACTGAAAAATTGTAAATGTCACTCCACTCTATAAGAAGGGAAGGAGGCAGAAGAAAAGAAATTATAGGCTAGTTAGCCTGATTTCAGTCGTTGAGAAGATTTTGGAGTTCCTTATTAAGGATGAGGTTTCAGGGTATTTGGAGGTGCATGATAAGGTAAGCCAAAGTCTGCATCGTCTCCTTTAGGGGAAATCTTGCCTGACAAATCTGTTGGAATTCTTTGAGGAGCTTTCTGGTTTAAGATGGTGCTACTGGTAAGGCAAGAGATTACACTAAAAACGTTACTTATAACATCTTTTCTGAAGAAGGTCACAAGATCACAAGCCAAAGGAGCAGAAGTAGGCCAGCCGGTACATTGAGTCTGCTCCGCCACTCCCCCATGAGCTAAACTATTCACCCATCCAGTTCCAATTTCCGGCTTTTTCCCCATATCCCTTGATACCCTGACTAATTACATACCTATCAATCTCCTCCTTAAACACCCTCAATGATCGGGCCTCCACAGCTGTATGTGGCAACGAATTCCACAAATCCACGACCCTCTGGCTAAAAAAAAAATTTCTCCTCATCTCTGTTTTAAATGGGTACCCTCTAATTCTAAGACCGTGGCCTCTTGTCCTGGACTCACCCACCAAGGAAAACAGCCTTTCCACATCTGCTCTGTCCAACCCTTTCAACATTCGAAATGTTTCTACAAGATCCCCTCTCATTCTTCTGTACTCTAATGGGTACAGTCCAAATGATGGTGAACTATCGACGCAGACAGTGAGGAGGCAGGCAGAGACGAGGCTGGTTTGAGGGATAAGCCATGCTGGGGCATTGGAAGGCGCAACGTGTTCATGTCCAAGCCAGGGAGGTGGGTAGAGCTTGTGTCGCTGCTAGAGATGGAGTGAGCAACTTGGAGAGGAGTCGCATCAGAAGGGTTTTGACGCCTATCCCGCTGGTCTGATAAACTGGGGTCCAAGGCATGGACCTTCTCCGGCTTCTCCAGGAGCAGGTCTGTGGATTCATTCCAGTTCAAGATGCTGTCAGCTTGCTTCTTGTTTGCATGATGTCTGCGTGCTTTTTTTAATCTCTCTTTCTCTGTTTTTGGACTTTTTTTAAAATTGGGTTATTCGAGTTTTTCGTTTTGTGGTTGTTTGTAAGCAGACAAATTTCAAGATGTATAGTTTATACATTCTTTGATAACAAAATATGCTTTGAAACTTGAACCTTTGAATTTTTGAAATAACAGGCAGGAGACAAAGGAGAGTCAGTGGATTTTGTGCACTTGGGTTTTCAGAAGGCCTTTGACGAGGTGCTGCACGTGAAACTGCTTAATAAGATAAGAGCTCATGGTATTTCAGGAAAAATGCTAGTATGTGTAGAACATTGGCTGATTAGTAGGAGGCAAAGAGTGGGGATAAAGGGAGCCTATTCTGGTTGGCTGCCAGAGAGAAGTGGTGTTTTGCAGTCATCGGTACATGGTGATGTTATATATCAACGATTTGGTTAATGGAATTTATGGCTTCGTGGCCAGGTTTGTAGACTACACAAAGATAGGTTTAGGGGCAGGTAGTGTTGAGGAAGCAGGCAGTGTGCAGAAGGACTTGGACAGATTTGGAGAATGGGCAAACAATTGGCAGATGGAATAAAGTAGTATATGGCCCTGTGATTTGGTAGAAAGAATAAAGTGTCACGTGACCAGCAACAATGAATATAGAATTGAGTTAGGTTTTATAAAAGCAATCAAACATTTATTAAACTCTGCTCAATATATAAAAAAAGAAACAAATGAAAATCTTAACCGGAAGTAAACTGCTATGCAGCCATTTAACAAACCGCCACTCAGTACTAGTTCTTAAAGCGATAAATGCAAAAACAGTTCTTAAAGTGGTAAATTCAACCACAGTTCTTAGAATGGTAAATTTGAAAGTCCAAGAGACTTATACAGTCAATTAGGAGAGACTTTCCTGAAGTAAAGAATTCCTCGAAGACCCGACATCACGCCAATCCCAGCCTTGTCCGCAGGATTCACGACGACGGAAATAAAACGGTTTAAATGCACTGACCTTTCCCTCTGGATACTAGATACTGCACAGCCTTTTCTGCTGCTTTTAGCAGAGGCTATCTCATGCAGATCACTCTTACTTGAACAAATTCAATAATGGTCGATCCTCTCCAACCATTGAACGACTCCTTCAGGTTCTCGTCTTCACTCTCCAACATTACTGAAAAGATACATCAACAAATCTGGCAGCTATTGGTTAAACTGCCAGCCCAACACCTTTGTACCTTACAATAGAATGTAAAACTCCATTTTAAACCAAACCTGCGTCATAAGGCAAATACGCAGCGGAGCGGAGTATCTGGCTAACGTTGTAACTGGAAAACTAACTGCGTCACCAGGGAGCTCCCTTTTATATACCTGGTGAGAACAGGTCATCACGTGACCTCACATCAGCAGGAAAGTTACATCATGTGACCTCCGCAAGACCATTACGTCATCCTCATAAGACAATCACAAGATATCCATGAAGTATGTAACAAAAGGCATAGACTATTTTCCAAACAGGGAGGAAATTCAAACTTCTGAGATGGAAAAGGACTTGGGAGTTCTTGTGCAGGATTCCCTAAAGGTTAACTTGTAGGTTGAGTTGGTGGTAAGGAAGGCAAATGCAATATTATCATTCACTTTGAGAGGACTAGCGTATAAAAGCAACGATGTAATACTGAGGCTTCATAAGGCATTGATCAGACCACACTTGGAGTATTATGAGCAGTTTTGGGCCCCATATCTAAGAAAAGATACTCTGGCATTGGAGAGGATCATGAGAATGATTCAGGGAATGAAAGGGTTGACATATGAGGAGAATTTGATGGTTCTGGGCCTGTGCTTGCTGGAGTTTTGAAGAATGGGGAGGAGGGGAATCTCACTGAAACCTTTTGAATTGTGCCCTATCAGTGAACGGGAGCACAGGGAGAAGGGGCAACTTCACATAGGTCTGCAATTGAAGATGAAAAAAGCAGTGCGGTGTGGCAGTTTTTGCACCCAATCAGTGAACAGGATTCATTTGCAAGAGTGAATAAAAATAAGGTGGGGCAAGTGGAGCGGCCATTGTGTGAGTGGGCCAGTGTTAGAGTGGGGAGGCCCTGAGGTGGAGCGGCCATTGTGTGAGTGGGCCAGTGTTAGAGTGGGGAGGCCCTAGTCTTAGTCTTATTAGGCTCATTAGTCTTAGGCGAGATCAGGCTCAAGTGAGTTAAATATGCGGTAAGTTTTTATAGGGCTTTGCTCAGTGAGGAAGCTGTCAAAGTCAAATTGAGTTATGCCAAGTGTACAAGAATAGTGAAGGTGCAATGGAAAACTTGCTTTACAACAGCATCGCAGGCAAGTAGGTTCACACAACATGCAGAGCATAAAATACATAAATCGTGCACAGGTTATACAAGATAGTGAAGATAAAGTGTGGAAAACAAGGCATCGGGCCACAAGATGCTGGAGGAACTCAGCAGGCCAGGCAGCATCTATGGAAAAAAGTACAGTTGATGTTTCATGCCGAGACCCTTCAGCAAGACTGGACCAAAGGGCCTCGGCCCAAAATGTCGACTGCACTTAAGGAGGCGCTTTAGTCAATGGCACTAAATGGTGACTCTTTTGCTTGCACCTTCTGAAACAGCTCTATTTCTATCTTCAATATCTCTATTTTCTCTTTCAGGGGTCTTTTGAAGACCCTGACCTGGAGTTACATGCTGACTATGATTCTTTATGGGAATAGGACTTGCTCTCGGGGGTTTCAAGACCGTCCGTTGTTCGACATGCCAAGGGCGCGGACTAAGAGCTTTGCTCGCCTTTGGAGGTCCGAAATTTCATGGTTCTGGAGATGGAGGGGATCGAAGGTCAGTGTCTGGGTAGGAGATCGGTGTGTCCTGGGAGTCGGAAGATCTAAGGCTGCGTGCCCAGAGACATGAGATCTTTGGGCACAGAGCTCGGAAAAAGCGATGCAACGGTCGTAAACCAGCGAGTTATTTGTAATGTCTCCCCTCTCACTGTGAAATGGAGACATCTCTTTCTCCCTTATTAGGGATAGAGAGAGATCCTGTGGTATGTCAAATACTTTGGGGTATTGCAAGTCCGTGTCTTTGCTTTGCTTTGCTGCATGCTTGAGTGCTCGGTGATGGGTGCTGATGCTTTTTTTGCTGGTGGCGGGAAGGGGGGATCATTGCTTGCTGCCGCTTATGCGTGGGAAGGAGGGGAGCTGGGGGGGTACTTTTGGGTTCTAACATTTGGTTGTCATTCATTCTTTGGGGGCACTCTGTTTCTCATGGATCATTGTGAAGAAAAAGCATTTCAGGATGTATATTGTATACGTTTCTCTGACACTAAATGTACCTTTGACTTGGCCTCCACAGCCATCTCTGGCAATGAATTCCACATATCCCACTCTCTGGCTAAAGAAGTTGCTCCTTCTAAAGGGACAACTTAGTATTCTGAGGTTGTGCCCTCTGGTCCTAGACTTACCCACTATTTCTTTTTACCAGAGAGTGGTGAATCTGAGGAATTTGGCGGCTGTGGAGGCCAGGTTATTGGTGCACTTAAGGTGGAGACTGATAGAATCTTGATTAGTAAGGATCTGAAGGGACAGGGGAGAAGGTAGGAGAACGGGTTGACAGGGCCGTGGATCAGCCATAGTGAAATGGTGGCGTAGATTTGATGGGCTGAATGGCCTAATTCTGCTCCTATATCTTATGGGAAGCATCCTGTCCACATCCACTCTACCTAGACCTTTCAATATTCGATCGGTTTCGGTGAGATGTCCTCTCGTTCTTCTAAACTCCAACGAGTGCAGGCCCAGAGTTGTCAAGCGCTGTTGCAAAACCACAATCGAAGACAAGACCTTGGGAGTGCAAAAGGCGATCTGCAGTGTCCTGCTGCGCAGGTAGGGTTGGGATTGTGCTGTTGGTGTGGCACTTCAGGCTTCTGTACCTCCTGCCCGACGGCAGCAGTGCGAAGAGGGCCTGGCCCAAATGGAGGGGGTCTTTTACAATAGATGCTACCTTCTTGTAAAATGCTTTTGATGTTGGGAGGCTGCATGATTCACTGGGGCTCACGGAGTGGGGGGCAGTTAGGGATTGTTTATATTTCAGGTGGCATCACTAGTAAATCAATTAACCAGCAATTTATCTGACTATAATCTACAGGGCTAGGTACAGGTCACTGAAGACAAAGCAGTGGGAGAGAGACTGGCGAAGAATAAGAGAATTATTTATGGTTGACAGGAAGACAAACTCAAGGAACAAACTGTTCTTCGATGATTTAATTGGTGAATTTTTGAACATTATCTACTTCAGCTGGAGCACTAAGAACTAGCTCATGACATTAGATTAATCATTTCAAAAAGGCAGAATTATTGTCATCATAATTCACAATTATGCAAAATTCTAAACCCTGTCACTTGACCTTTACTTCCTAATCTAAAGGCGACGCACAGATAATTATCCTCATTTTGTTCTCAGTTGAATACAAGGAGATGCAAATGAGGGCTTGGAAGAAGCGTAGGAGGCTGCCTCGGCCGCCGTGAGTCAGCCGCAGAGTGACAACGGGCCAGGTGAGGAGTCACCAGGCAGCCCCAGATCTGCGCGTGGGGACTAGGCCCGTCTCTGACCTTGAGACTGAGGGCCTGCCCCTTTGACATCATCACGTTGTAGTTGTCAATCACCAGGAATCCAAACCACAGGGCAGCTCCCAGGGCCCTTGGCAAGCTGCATCCATAATGCACACAGCCGCTAAAGAAATCAACTGATTTATTTTATCCGACTTCCCTCGACACACAACTGAAGGATTTGTGCACTGTCTCTGATACATAACAAAGTAGAATCTTGCACCAGCTCTCATAAGACCATCAGGCACAGGAGCAGAATTAGGCCATTCGGCCTACCGAGCCTGCTGCACCATTCCAGCATGGCTGATTTATTATCACTCTCAAACCTGTTCTTCTGCTTTCTCTCCCTAACCTTTGACTCCCTTACTAATTAAGAACCTATCAACCTCCGCTTTAAATATACTCAATATTATTGCCTCCCCAGTCGTCTGTAGCAATGAATTCCACAAATTCGCCACTGTCTGGCTAAAGATATTCCTCCTCTGTTCTAAAGGGACTTCTATTCTGAGGCTGTGCTCTCTTGTACTAGACTCAGTCACTAAAGGAAATATCATCTCCATGTCCACCCTATCTAGGCCTTCCAAGATTCAGTAAGTTTCAGTGAGATCCCTCCTCATTCTTCTAAACTCCAGCGAACATAGGCCCAGAGCCACCAAACGCTCCTCATAAGCTAACCTTCCCTGACTTCTCAGAGACTTTCCCATCATCTCCTAAACCCACTCCTCTTCTTTCCACACAGTGCCCCTTCACACAGACCAGCAGATCAGAGGGTGGCTGGTAATTGTACAGCAACTTGACAACTGTGTTAGCCTTGGCTCAGGAGTGAAGATTCAATATCAGCTGATCACACTCCCTGTGGGCCTTGGAAGCATTGGTAGTGACTGGAAGAGATTCTGCAGATGCTGGAAATCTTGAGCAACACACACACACACAAGATGCTGGAGGAACCCAGCAGGTCAGGCAGCATCTATGGAAAGAAATGAACAGTCAATGTTTCATAGCAAGGGGAGTTGAGTATAGGAGCAAAGAGGACCTTCTGCAGTGGTACAGGGCCCTGGTCAGAAAGTATCTAATTAGTCAGGGTATCAAGGGATATGGGGAAAAAGCTGGAAATTGGAACTAGATGGGAGAATAGTTTAGCTCATGGTGAAGTGGTGGAGCAGACTCGATGGGTCGAATGGCTTGCTTCTGCTCCTTTGTCTTGTGATCTTGTGATCTTGATCTTGAGACCACACCTGGAGCATTGTGTACAGTTTTGGTCTTCAAATTTGAGGAAGGACATTCTTGCTATTGAGGGAGTGCAGCGTAGGTTCACAAGGTTAATTCCCGGGATGGAGGGACTGTCATATGTTGAAAGGTTGGAGTGACTAGGGTTGTATACACTGGAATTTAGAAGGATGAGAGGGGATCTAATTGAAACATGTAAGACTATTAAGGGATTGGGCACGCTAGAGGCAGGAAACGTGCTTCCAACATTGGGGGAGTCCAGAACCAGAGGCCACAATTTGAGAATAAGGGGTAGGCCATTTAGAACGGAGTTGAGGAAAAACTTTTTCACCCAGAGAGTTGTGGATCTGTGGAATGCTCTGCCTCAGAAGGCAGTGCAGGCCAATTCTCTAGATGCTTTCAAGAAAAAGTTAGATAGCGCTCTTAATGATAGCAGAGTCAAGGGATATGGGGAGAAGGCAGGAACGGGGTACTGATTGTGGATGATCAGCCATGGTCACAGTGAATGGCGGTGCTGGCTCGAAGGGCTGAATGGTCTACTCCCGCACCTATTGTCTATTGTTTCAGGCAGAAACCTTTCATCAGGACTGGAAAGCAAGGGGGCAAAGCCAGAATATGAAGGTGGGGGAAGGGAGAGGAGCACAGGCTGGTTGGTGATGGGTGAAACCAGGTGGAGAAGATGTGTGGGTGGGAAGGTCAGCAGAGCTCTGTGGTAAACCATATATATGTTGTAACTGGGTTAACTGTCTGGACACGCCCCTCTGCTGACTGCCCCTGTGGCTCCTCCCACAGATTCATGAATAAAGGTGATTTTGCCTTGCCCCTCCCCCTCAGTCCGGGTGCAGACACTCACCATGGAGGTCGTATTGTACAGCGAATAAAAGCCTTTCAGTATTTTACCCAACTTCAGTCTTTTGGAGTTATTGAAGGTGCTTCAAGCTCACACACCTCCTCCTGGTTCCCTCCTCCTTCCCTTTCTCCCGTAGTCCACTCTCCTCAGCTATCAGTAATGGTAACAATGAAACTAGCAGATAGCTATGAAAAGCTACCTGGTCCTTTACTGAACCCGCTGGTGGTATGTGGTCGAACATATATGTGACTCCTGCCCTACCCAGGTGATTAAACCTTAACAGCTTGTTCAACTTTACACCAGTGATATTCCTGATTTAAAAATAAAACTCAGTACGAGTAAGGTTCAGGAGCAGTTAACACCCTTCAACCATCAGGCTCCTAACCCAGAGATAAAGACAAAGAGAAGAATAGAGAGAGAAAAAAGAATATAGCTGGGGAAAGAACACAGGACAACAATTTTTATTTCAAAAGTGTTGCTTCCTCAGAATTCCACATCCCATTCCCATTCTGACATGTCTATCCATGGCCTCCTCTACTGTAAAGATGAAGCCACACTCAGGTTGGAGGAACAACACCTTATATTCCATCTGGGTAGCCTCCAACCTGATGGCATGAACATCGACTTCTCTAACTTCCGCTAAGGCCCCACCTCCCCCTCGTACCCCATCTGTTACTTATTTTTATGCACACATTCTTTCTCTCACTCTCCTTTTTCTCCCTCTGTCCCTCTGAATATACCTCTTGCCCATCCTCTGGGTTTTCCCCCCCTCCCCCTTGTCTTTCTTCCCAGACCTCCTGTCCCATGATCCTCTCGTATCCCTTTTGCCAATCACCTGTTCAGCTCTTGGCTCCATCCCTCCCCCTCCTGTCTTCTCCTATCATTTTGGATCTCCCCCTCCCCCCCAACTTTCAAATCACTTACTCACTCTTCCTTCAGTTAGTCCTGACGAAGGGTCTGGGCCTGAAACGTCGACTGCACCTCTTCCTACAGATGCTGCCTGCCCTGCTGCGTTCACCAGCAACTTTGATGTGTGTTGCTTCCTCAGAATTTGTCTTTGTTTATGATAAACCACTTGAAGTTGAACACAAATATAATTTCAGACTACTTGTATCATGTAGAAATTTGGAGAAACAAGAGATTAACTTTTATCGAATATAATGCGTTTAATTGCATAACGCGCAGACACTTTGCAATAGATCAACTATGCTAAAAAGAAGAGTTTTGTTGATGATTTTCATTTGTACTCAGTGTCTGAGACCTCTCGTTTAAGTGAAAAAAAGTCTAGTGCCTTCCTGGTGTATATGACGAATAACCTCTTCTCAAGTTGCAACCAGGTACAGGTGTTGATTTTAACTGTGCCTAGGCATCATTCCTGATGAAGAAAGTGGAGTTTGTCATCAAAACATCAGTTAAAATCAATACCTGTACTGGGCTGGAAGCCCAAGTAGAATTTATTAGTTCTCACTTAAGTATCAAACAATAATCAGCCAGCATCGATTGATTCCAGTCACCCTGATACCGTTTCTCCATGACCGTAATGCCCTGGTGAAACCTTTCACCATGCTTGTCACTGACAGCATCAAGATTTGCAGCGAAGAAGCCTAAATGGGATTGCAGAAAATGTATCTTCAGTGAAATGTTTTTGTTTGCTTGAAGCATGTTGTCAACCAGCATCCATTACCTTGGAGCTTTGTAGATGCCAAGAAAATTTTCAACGACATCCTTGAATGCCTTCCATGTGATTTTCTCCAGTCCCACTAGAAGTTCTTCAAATTGCTTGTCATTGATGACCTGCTTGAATTGTGGGCAAACAAAAGTGCCTTCCATAGTCTTGACATCAGTTATTCTGACTTGAATTACAAATAAAGGTGACTTTAAAAAATGGTGCGTGATGGGGAAATTTCATGGTGATTTTTGCGTCAGCAACCCAAAATCCATAAGGTGCACCTAAAGGTATTCAGGAAGCAAAATCTTGGTTGTCCAGGAGATATAATGTACTAATACACAAGTTATAGACATGTTTGTTACCCTACAACCACTGGCTCCTGAACCAATGTGGATAACTTCACTCATCTCAACACTGAACTGATTCAACACATCAGACTCCTGAACCAGAGTGACTAACTTCACTCACCCCAACTCTGAACTGATTCAACACATCAGGCTCCTGAACCAGTGTGGATAACTTCACTCACCCCGACTCTGAACTGATTCCACACATCAGGCTCCTGAACCAGTGTGGATAACTTCACTCACCCCAACTCTGAACTGATTCAACACATCAGACTCCTGAACCAGTGTGGATAACTTCACTCACCCCAACTCTGAACTGATTCCACACATCAGGCTCCTGAACCAGTGTGAATAACTTCACTCACCCCTACTCTGAACTGATTCCACACATCAGACTCCTGAACCAGTGTGGATAACTTCACTCACCCCAACTCTGAACTGATTCAACACATCATACTCCTGAACCAGTGTGGATAACTTCACTCACCCCAACTCTGAACTGATTCCACAACCTATGGACTCACTTTCAAGAACTCATGTTCTTAGTACTTATTTGTTTGTTTGTTTATTTATTTATTTATTATTTGGGGGGTTTTGTTCGTCTTCTTTTGCAAATTTGTTGCTTGTCAGTTTTTGTTCAATAAGAGTAGAATAATTTAAAAGCAGAATTAGGCCATTTGGCCCATCGATGATGCTGCACCATTTCATCATGGCTGATCCAATTTTCTTCTCAGCCCCAATCTCCTGCCTTCTCCCTGTATCCCTTCATGCCCTGACCAATAAAAAAAACCTATCAACCTCTGCCTTAAATATTCATACAGACTTGGCCTCCACAGCTGGCTGTAGCAATGAATTCCACAGATTCACCATCCTCATGGCTCAAGAAATTCCTCCTCATCTCTTCTAAGAGGATGCCCTCTATTCTGAGGCTGTGTCCTCTGGTCTTAGACTCTCCCAACATAGGAAACATCCTCTCCACATCCACTCTGTCAAAGCCTTTCACCATCCGGTGGGTTTCAATAAGGTCACCCCTCATTCTTCTGAATTCCAGTGAATACAGGCCCAGAGTCATCAAACACTCTTCATATGACGAGCCATTCAACCCTGGAATCATTTTTGTGAACCTCCTTTGAACCCTCTCCAGTTTCAGCGCATCCTTTCTAAGATAAGGGGCCCAAAACTGTTCACAATACTCCAAGTGAGGCCTCACCAGTGCTTTATAAAGCCTCAGCATTTTACTGTATATTCCAGTCCTCTTGAAATGAATGCTAGCATCGCATTTGTCTTCCTCACCACCGACTCAACCTGCAAATTAACCTTTAGGGAATCCTGCACAAGGACTCCCAAATCCCTTTGCACCTCAGATTTTTGTATTTTCTCTCCATTCAGACAATAGTCAGCCATTTTATTTCCTCTACCAAAGTGCGGGACCAAACACTTCCTGACACTGTATTCCATCTGCTATTTCTTTGCCCATTCTCCTAATCTATCTAAGTCCTTCTGTAGCCTCTCTACTTCCTCAAAACTACCTGACCCTCTGTCTATCTTGATATTGTCTGTAAACTTCATAACAAAGCCATCAATTCCATCCTCCACATCATTGACATGTGATGTAAAAAGTATCAGTCCCAACACAGATTCCCGCAGAACACCACTAGTCACTAACAGCCAGTCAGAAAAGGCTCCCTTTATTCCCACCCTTTGCCTCTTGTCAATCAGCCATTGCTTTATCCATGCTAGAATCTTTCCTGTAATACCATGGGCTCGTAGCTTGTTAAGCTGCCTCGTGTGTGGCATCTTGACAAAGCCTTCTGAAAATCCAAGTACACAATATCAACCGATTCTCCTCTGTCTATCCTGAGTGTTGTTTCTTCAGAGAATTTCAACTGACTTGTCAGGCAACATTTTCCCCTGAGGAAACTATGCTGACTACGGCCTATTTTATCATGTGCCTCCAAGTACCCTGGGACCTCATCCCTGATAACTGACTCCAACGTCTTCCCAATCACTGAGGTCAAGTGGCCTATAATTTCCTTACTTCTGCCTCTCTCCCTTCTTGAAGAGTGGAGTGACATTTGCAATTTTCCAGTCTTCCAGAACCATTCCAAATTCTAGTGATTCTTGGAAGATCATTACTAATACCCCCACAATCTCTTCAGTCACCTCCTTCAGAACCCTGGGGTGTATACAATCTGGTCCAGGTGACTTATCCACCTTCAGATCTTCCAGTTTCCCAAGAACCGTCTCTCTAGTTATGGTAACTTCACACATTTAATGACCCCTGACACCTGGAATTTCCACCATTCTGCGAGAGTCTTCCACAGTGAAGACTGATGCAAAGTACTTATTTAGTTCATCCACAATTTCTTGTCCCCCATTACTACCTCTCCAGCATGGTTTTCCAGCGGACTGATATCCACTCTTGTCTCTCTTTTACACTTTATGTGTCTGAAGAAACTTTAATATTATTGGCTAGCTTACTTTTGTGTTCCATCTTTACCTTCTTAATGACTTTTTAGTTGCCTTCTGTTGGTATTTAAAAGCTTCCCAATCCTCTAACTTCCGGCTAATTTTTGCTCTATTATTCGCCCTCTCTTTGGCTTTTATGTTGGCTTTGACTTCTTTTGTTAGCCATGGTTGTGTCAACTTTCCTTTAGAATACTTCTTCCTCTTTGGGATGTATGTATCCTGTGCCTTCCGAATTGTTTTCAGAAATTCCAGCTATCGCTGCCCTGCCAATGGTCGTTTCCAATCAATTCTGACCAACTCCCTCTCATGCCTCTGTAATTTCCTTTACTCCACTGTAATACTGATACAACAGACTTTAGCTTCTCCTTCTCAAAATTCAGAGTGAATTTGATCATATTTCTAAACAGGGAGAAAATTCAAAACTCAGAAGTTCTTTTAGCTTAAGCTCTCTAATCGATTTCGGATCATTGCACAACACCCAATTCAGAATAGCTGATTCCCCCAGTGGGCTCAACCACGAGTTGTTCTAAAAAGCCATCTCATAGGCATTCTAGAAAATCCCCCTCTCTTGGAATCCAGCACCAACTTGATTTTCCCAATCTACTTGCATATTAAAGTGCCCTGTGACTATTGTAACATTACCCTTTTGGCATGCACTTTCTATCTCCCATTGTACTTGTAGACCACATCCTCACTACTGTTTGGGCTTCTGTATATAACTCCCATCAGGATCTTTTTTACCTTTGCAGTTCCTTCGCTTTATCCACAATGATCCAACACTTTCCGACTCTATGTCACCTATTTCTAATGAGTTCACTTCTTTTTTTTACCAACAGAGCAATGCCACCCCGTTCACCTTCTTGCCTGTCTTTTCAACACAATTTGCATCCTTTCACATTAAGCTCCCAGCTATGACCTTTCAGCCATGATTCAGTGATGCCCACAACATATATGTCAATCTGTAACTGTGCTACAAGTTCATTTACCTTATTCAACCTTTATGTGGAGAAGAGCAAGGAAATGATTGTGGAGTTCAGGAAGGTGTAGATGAACCATCCCTCTCTCTGTGTGTATGCATGGCTCCTCCCAAGAAAGAGTTAAGTGCACCAGGTTCCTGGGAGTTCACATCACGGATGACCTCACCTGGTCCCTCAATATCATCTCCCTGAATAACTGCCTCCACTTCCTGAGGAGACTGAGGCAAGCAAGGCTCCTTCCCCCAATCTTCACTGAATTTTACAGGAGCACCATTGAGAGCGTCCTGACGAGCTGCATCTCCATCTGGTCTGGGAGCAGCCGAGCGTCGGACCAGAAGTCTCCACAAAGGACTGTGAGAATGACCAAGAGGATCATAGGGGTCTCCCTACCGTCCATCGGGGACATTTATCAGGAGCACTGCATACGCAGGACCCTTAGTATTATCAAGGATCCCACCCATCCATCCAGCATCCTCTTTGACTTTCTACCATCAGGCAGGAGACTCCGATGCGTAAAAACAAGAACGGTCAAGATGGGTAACAGTTTCTTCCCTCAGGCCATCAGGCTTCTGAACTCCCTGCCACATCACATTCAAAGTCTCACCAGTTAATATGCACTGTACCCCACAATATTTAATTTATGAACTTTACTTTGTTTATCTATGAGTAAGTCATTTGTAGATTTAATTCTTACTTTCCTAAGTTATTGTGTGTTATATCTGTGTTCTACTGTGCTTTACACCCTGGTCTGGAGAAATATAGTCTCGTTTGATGGCAAAGATGTATATAGTTAATTGGTAATAAGCATGACTTGACTTGGTATGTAATTTTTCATTGAATAATATTGTATTTCTTTGTTCTACTGTAAGTGCCTGCAAGAAAATGAATCTTAACACAGTAAATGCTGACATATTCCATACATTAATAATAAATTTACTTTGAACATTTTACATAGAATCAAAGAACTGGAACACCATCAAAAGGAAACCATTCAGTCCATTGATTAGACTACTTTAGACTACCTTTAATACTTGTCACATGTAAATTGAAACATACAGCGAAGTGCATTGTTTCCATCAAATCAAATCAGGTTTAGCTTGTTCACAACACTAAACCTGTTTCATCACAAATTCCAAATGAGCTCGTGGTCCCTTGCCGTAGGGGAGAGTCAGAATCGTAAGTGTAAAACCAACTCAGGAACATGTTACAAATATTCCAATCAATTCTGACCTTTCCTGATCACACTGCCAGACCTGGAGAGGAAAGAGAAAAGAGAAGGAGGTGAGGCAGAGACTGTTGCCAGATGCTTTGATGATCCCAGGGCTTAAATTTAAGTTAGTCAGCAAACTTAAACGGAGATCGAAAGGAACATTTGATGAGAAGTTTTGAATAATTTCTCAAGGGAGATAACATGAAAGTATTTGGAGCTTCCAAAATGTAGCCGTTTGATGGGATGAAGGTTTCAGAGAGTGAGCAGAGACTGGGAGGCTGAGAAGAGCTGAACATACACTGTTTATTCCTCTCCATAGATGCTGCCTGACCTGTACAGTTCCTATAGCATTTTGTGTGTGTTACTCTGGACTTCCAGTATCTACAGAATCACTTGTGTGTCTTAAACCTCTACCCTCTACTTTTAAACTACCCCATCTTGGGAGACCGGGTGGTGGGGTGGAGATATGTCTCTACCAAAGGAGTTGCAAAGGTACTCCTTCCCTCCACTAGTCTGCAGACCACCCTTGGGCAAGGTGTAGCACCTACTTAGACCCCTGATCCCCCCCGCCACCCGGTTCAGGGTCATGTGAAGCCACGGGAGCAGGTGGTGGATGGTCATATGGGTAGCTGGTGCATATCACAAGTCCTGGTTATGTGGCCACTGACGCCAGGCAGACAATCTCTGAAGAGTATGGATGATATCTGGGGGTCACCCATCTTGTAAAGACACTGCCCAGAAGAAGGCAATGGCAAACCACTTCTGTAGAAAACTTTGCCAAGAACAATCACAGTCGTGGAAAGACTATAATCATATGTCATACGACACAGCACATAATGAAAAATCAAGTTACCTTGTACCCTAACTGTCTCTCTCATCATTTTATTCATGAGATACAGGGTACAGGGAAGTTATATTAAATCCTGTATACCAGACTGTTTAGGCTACGAATTTGATCAGCTCCCTTTGGAAAGGTGGTGAATCCCAATGGGAGTGGTGAGTGAGACAGGAGAAAATGGAGTTATTCCCCTGGGAGGGGAGGTGGTTAGAAGGAGATTCAAAGTTCAAAGTAAATTTATGATGTCATTTTCTTGAGGGAATTCACAGTAGAACAAAGGAGTACAATGAAATCAATGGAGAATGACATGCAAAAACTGACAAACAATCAATGTTCAAGACAAACTGCGCAAATACAATGAATAAATAAATAAATAATACTGAGAACACGAGTTGTGGAGGGTTTGACTGTGAGTCTGTAGGTTGTGGAATCAGTTCAGAGTTGGGGTGAGTGAAGTTATCCACACTGGTTCAGGAGTCTGATGTGTTGAATCAGTTCAGGGTCGGGGTGAGTGAAGTTATCCACACTGGTTCAGGAGTCTGATGTGTTGAATCAGTTCAGGGTCGGGGTGAGTGAAGTTATCCACACTGGTTCAGGAGTCTGATGTGTTGAATCAGTTCAGAGTCGGGGTGAGTGAAGTTATCCACACTGGTTCAGGAGTCTGATGTGTGGAATCAGTTCAGAGTCGGGGTGAGTGAAGTTATCCACACTGGTTCAGGAGTCTGATGTGCTGAATCAGTTCAGAGTTGTGGTGAGTGAAGTTATCCACACTGGTTCAGGAGCCTGACGTTTGAAGGGTAATAACCATTCCTAACCATGGTGGTGTGGGACCCAAGGCTTCTGTACCTCTTTCCCTTGTGGAAGCACTCCTTGTAGATGCGCTCAATGGTGGGGAGGGCTTTCTCCTGTAATAGACAGGGTTGTATCCTCTACTTTTTGTCAGCTTTTTCATTGAATGGTTCAATGGTTCAACTTAATATCGGAGAAAGTATACTATATACAACATGAAGTTCTTGCTCTTCACAGACATCCATGAAACAGAAACAAGAACCTAAAGAAAGAACGACAGACAACATCAGATCCCCAAAGCTCCTCTCTGTCATAAGGAGGTGGCTGGGAACGGACCCAAGTGCAAGACACAGACACTGAAGAACTAGAGACAGGACTAGGATACAGGGTGAGGGCTAGGACATGGACACGAAAACCAGGAACCCAGAACAGGACTGGACAAGAGAGCTAGGAGTCAGGGCTTGGACTCCGAGCCAGAGACTGGACAAGGACCCAGAACCTGGGTCTTGCCTCTGGCTCGGACCCCAGAACTAGACAAGGACGTGACTTGACTGGCAGGCAGGGCGAGGCTGGAGTCTTCAGACTTGAGGCGAGGCTGGAGACCAGAGACTTGAGGCGAGGCTGGAGACCAGAGACGAGGCGAGGCTGGAGACCAGAGACTTGAGGTGAGGCTGGACACCAGAGACTTGAGGCAAGGCTTGAGACCTGGGGTCTTGAAGCTTGGTTTGGGACAAGGCTCAAGGCTTGGGGTCTTGAAGGTCCTCCTGGGCAAGGCGCAGTACTCCTGGGCAGGGTGCAGATCACCTGGGCAGGGCACGGATCTCCACCCAACAGAGGCAAGACAAAGGAAGGGACAGAACCCACTGCAGGGTAACAGCAATCTGGCCTGGCTTACCCGACGGAGGCAAGGGACAGGAAGGGACAGAACCAACCGCCGGGTAATGGCAAGATGGCCTGACTTACCCGGCGGAGGCAAGGGACAGGAAGGGAGCTAGGTACAGGGTGGCTCCAGGACAAGACTGCAGACAAGATGAGGCGAGAGTTACCGGCAAGACAAGGCAGGGCTTCAGGTGAGGAAACAGAAGGCAGAGGAAGGGATCCAAGGAGTAAGGACAAGAACAATCCAGCAACCACACCCTGGTCTCTGGAGGTATTTATGCAGCTCACCCCAACAAGAATCAGCTGCCTCAATTAGTGCTCAACAGGAACAGAAACAGGGTAGACAGGGAAACCTGGAGCAAGGGTTGATGGACTGGACCGTGAACTGGAATGCAGACTTCACGGACTGGACCATGACAGTAACCCCCCCTTCCCACACACAAGCAGCACCAAAAGCATCAACCCTCCCTCTCCCTCCACTTGCTTCAAGCAAAAACATCAACTCTCTCCTCCATCACCCATCAAGCAAAAACATCAGATCTCTCCTCCATCGCCCATCAAGCAATAGCAAAGGCCCCAAACAGACCATGATCTGGAGTCCTCCCCAACAGTTCAACATCTCAGACAGGTTCACCCTCTCTTATTATTCAGGGAGAGAGGGAGAGGGGGAGAGAGAGAGGGGAAGGAAGGGAGGGTGAGAGAGAGAGGGAGAGAGGGGGGAGAGAGGGAGATCACTTGAGTGCAGGGGCCTTCCAACAGCAGCCGCTGTCTCGATGTTTCTATCTCCTACAACACTTCAGTTAGCAAAATTGACAAGGAACCGGGTTGTCCTCATGGCCACACCCCAAAGGTGCACGTCTTCCGGGCCGCCCCTGGAGATATCGAAACAGCAGGCTGCAGGGACAGTCTGAGAACAAAAACCCACCGCCCATGGGGAACCGTAGTTTGAGCTACAACTGTAGATCAAGAACTTCTTGGGCATTGGTGCTTCCATACGAAGCCATGATGTGATAAAGGTGGTAGAGAGGGAAGGTATTCCAAACTTTGGATGGTTGATAGAGGGCTACAACACAGAATCATATTGTCTGTGCAGATTACCACCAATTAATTTATACAAATCCTTCAATTATCCCATTCTACCCCCCCCCAAAGATTCCACCACTCACCTACACACTTGGGGCCATTTGTCCTTAGGATGCAGGAAGATACCAGATCACGCAGAGAACGTGCAAACTCCACAGGGACAGCAGCAGAGGTCACAACTGAACCCTGGCCTCTGGGGTAAGTTTTTGCCGATCGTGGAAGACGGTGTCCGAGGAAATACCATTTTCAACAGTGGAGATATGCTTCTACCAAAGGAGGTGTAAGGTGCACCTTCCCCGCGCTAGCCTGCAGGTCACCCTTGGACAAGGTGTAGCACCTGCTTAGCCCCCGATCAGGGTCACGCGAAGCCATGGGAGCAGGTGGTGGATGGTCGTACGAGCAGCCGGTGCAGATCACAAGTCCTGGTTATGTGACCACTGACACCAGGCAGACAGTCTCTGAAGAGTATTGATAATGGCCGGGGTCACCCATCTTGTAAAGACACTGCCCAGAAGAAGACAATGGCAAACCACTTCTGTAGAAAAATTTGCCAAGGTCAATCACGGTCATGGAAAGACCGTGTTCGCCTATGTCATACAAAGCGACGCCTAATGACGATGTCATAGGCCATGGCACATAATGATGATGATAAGGGATAATCTGGAAATCACCACACCCCTCCTCCAACCACAAGGGGCAGTGACATGCGCAGAATCAGTCAGAGGGAGGTGGTTATGGTGCGGAGAACAAATAACTTCTGCTACAGTGGCTGGAGGACAAACCCTGTTTTCCTGTAGTTTGTTTGCTGCTGGTTGTGTAGTTCTGCTGATCATTGTCGACATGCTGTGCTGGCGCCAGAATGGGTGGCGACACTTGTGGGCTGACCCCCAGCACATCCTTAACCTGTGTTGGTTGTCAACACAAGTGACTTAGATCCGTCCTGAAGAAGGGTCTCGGCCCGAAACGCCAGCTGTTTATTCGTTTCCACAGATGCTGCCTGGCCTGCTGAGTTCCTTCAGCATTGTGTGTGTGTGTGTGTGTGTGTGTGTGTGTTGCTTTGGATTTCCAGCTTCTGCAGATTTCCTCGTGTCTGCGACTCATTTTACCATACGCTTTGGTGTACAGCTGATAAATAAACAGATCTGAATCTAAAACAAGAGAGATTCTGCAGATGCTGGAAATCCCAGCCACACGCACAAAATGCTGGAGGAACTCAGCAGGCCAGGCAGCATCTGTAGAAAAAAGTACAGTCGACGTCTTGGGCCGAGACCCTTCGGCAGGGCTGGAGAAATAATAATTTGAGGAGTAGATTTAAAAGGTGGGTGGGGGGAGGGAAGAGAGAATCACAAGGTGAAAGGTGAAACGGGGAGGGGGCGGGATGAAGCAAAGAGCTGGGAAGCTGATTGGTGAGAGAGGTACAGAGTTGGAGAAGGGGGAGTCCGATGGGAGGGGTTAGAAGGCCAGGGAAGAAAGAAAAGGGGGGGGGGTGAGCACCAGAGGGAGGCGATGGGCAGGCAAGGAGATAAAGTGAGAGAGGGAGTAGTGAAAGGGGGGGGGGCTGCCATTATTGGAAGGCTCAAGAAATTGATGTTCGCCATTGGGCTAGCTCTGACTTGATGGGCTGAATAGCCTCAATTGGCGCTGAACAGTTGTAGGGTTCCACTGAGGGAGTCCTGCACTGTCAAGGGCACCAGACGCCAGCTGCAACATCCGACCCACCCCAGCAAACGCACAAGATCTTGTCATTCCCAAACACTGTTGGCGGCCCCTTTCTGAGCGCCAGCGAGATGCCGTTTCTCCCGCCTCGAAACAGCGGCTGCAAAGCCCTTCAGGCATTCCAAAAATGCGAATACTTCTCCTTTGACATCAAAATAACTTACAGGGTTCATAACCTGGGGTCCACAGACGTGGGTTTGCTACGTGTCCAATCCGGATTGAGGGCTTGCGGTTTTATTTCCAGTTTCTTAACCTTCCTGCTGCGTTTCAGAGTGATAGAGCTGGGAAGCAGGCCGTTCGGCCCAGCGGTCTCATGCTGACTCAGATCCCCATTTAAACTGGTCCTGTCTGCCTACATTGGACCCATATCGCTCTAGACCGGGGGGGGGGGGGGTCTTAACCTGGAGTTCGTCGATAGATCTTGGATGGGAAAGAATTTACGTCTTTATTCTACTAACCCCTGACAGAAATTCATCATTTCCCTCAGTAGAGGCAACAGATCACAGTGGTATTAGCAGTCCCTGTGACCTTGTCACCAATAGAAATTACAGATATTTTCAAATCGCATTATAGTTGCTGCAGACATCTCACTTTAAAGTTGCGCTAGCCCGAACGTGTTCGCAGTCTTCCGGTCTGTAAATGTTCCTGCGACTATCGGATGTCCAAGATGACTTGCGTGTCACTTTGTCAGCGACCACCCCACAGTTCAAGCTAAGCAACAACACTGATATGTCTTTAAATATATTAAAAAAATTTAACCTGCCAATATTTTAAATGTATAGTCCTGTTATTTAATGTGTTAACAACGAAACACATTTATTGCTATATCCACGAATCTGTTTTTTTTATCTATTTTGATATCTATGTTTCAAATAATTGGTTTCTTTTGTATTCTATTTTATATATTTAATACATGATTCCTTAGGCTTCACCAGAGTTCCAAAGGGGTCCGGGTTCAGAGTGTCAGCGACATCTTCAACTGATAATTCCAAATAAAACCATCCCTCCCCGCCCCCTCCCTCCCTCTTTGAACCTCATCCCAAATTAAGTCAGAGATTTCTGAATAGCGGGGAAGAGAGAATTCAGATTCAAAGGACCGGTGGCATCTCACGCTAATGCGTTCAAACAGTTTTGACAGGGGGGATTTCTGGAACTTCCCCCACTCAATCGATTGCTGTTCATCTAATCTCAATGGCTCTCCTTTGATATCAGTCCAAATATTAGCCCGATTTTACCGCGGGAAAAAAAAATAGGCAAACATTGTAGCGGAGAGAAAAATAAACACAAGTGCGGCGACCGGCCCAGTCGGAGATTTTAATTCCAGTGTCCTGAGCTGAAAATAAATTGTCTGCGTGTTTTTTTAATAAAGATCTTATTTTGCAAAACAGGAAATTGCTGTGATTTTTACAGCGCTCCGTTCAGATCCACTGTTGTCTGGATTTCTGCCTGAGATTAAATAGAAATAAGAGCCGGCTTCTTTGGAGAGGAAATCGGAGAATGATATTTGCTGGGCTTTATTAGATCAGCTGGGAGTGACGCAAAGCGCCTGGGAAGAGCATCCTGCGCGGGGCCCGAGTTTGCCGGGTCTGCCCAGGCGTCGCTCCTCCAAGGCTCGTATTTTGGGGCGTGATGTTTTGGGAGTGGTTCCACTTTCGGTCCCCGATCCGCTCTGGAGTTGCTAAAGAGCGATGTGATGCTGCAGTTTTATAGGTCATTGGTCAGGCCGCATTTAGAGTACCGTGACCCAGTGTTGGGCCACTTACTGGATCCAAGAAAGGATGTGCCGGCATTGGAGAGGGTCCAGAGAATGACCTTGGGAATGCCCCCAACCTGATGGCATGGATATCGATTTCTCCTTCCCGTAAACAAATTCACCGCCCTCCTCTATTCTCCACTCTGACCTTTTACTTCTTCTCACCTGTCTATCACCTCCCCCTGGGTCCTCTCCTCCTTCCCTTTCTCCTCTGGTCCACCTCTCCTCTCCTATCAGATTCCCTCCTCTCCAGCCCTTTACCTTTCCCACCCACCTGGCTTCACCTATCACCTTCTAGGTAGCCTCCTTCCCCACCCCCACCTTTTTATTCTGCAGTCTTCCCCCTTTCTTTCCAGTCCTGGAGAGCGAACTTGGCTCGAAACGTCGACTATTTATCATTTCCATAGATGCTGCCTGACCTGCTGAGTTCGTGCGTGTTGTTGGATTTCAGCCATCTGTAGACTTTCTCATGTTTCAGATATGAGGATATGTTCTACGAGTTTGTGGTGGCCAGTGCGATCATGTTTGCTGTTGTGTGCTGGGGCAGCAGGCTGAGGGTAGCAGAAACCAACAGGATCAACAAACTCATTCATAAGGCCAGTGATGTTGTGGGGATGGAAGTGCACTCTCTCACGGTGGTGTCTGAAAAGAGGATGCTGTCCAAGTTGCATGCCATCTTGGTCAATGTCCCCCATCCACTACATAATGTACTGGTTCGGCACAGGAGTACATTCAGCCAGAGACTCATTCCACCAGGATGCAACACAGAGCATCATAGGAAGTCATTCCTGCCTGTGACCATCAAACTTTATAACTCCTCCCTTGGAGGGTCAGACACCCTGAGCCAATAGGTGGGCCCTGGACTTATTTCCTGGCATAATTTACATATTACTATTTAACTATTTATGGTTTTATTACTATTTATTATTTATGGTGCAACTGTAATGAAAACCAATTTCCCCCGGGATCAATAAAGTATGACTATGACTATGACTGTGACTATGATGGATCTGAGTCTGTATTCACTGGAGTTTAGAAGAATTGTGCAGGGAGGTGTGGTTGATCTCATTGAAACCCACTGAATATTGAAAGGCCTGGATGGAGTGAATGTGGAGAAGAGGTTTCCAATAGTGGGTGAGTCTAGAACCAGAGGGCACAGCCTCAAAATAGAAGCATGTCCCTTTAAGACAGAGATGAGGAGGAATTTTTTTAAGCCAGAGAGTGGCGAATTTGTGGCATTCATTGCCACAGGCAGCTGTGGAGGCCGAGCCATATCCTTAAAGCGAAGGTTGATAGGTTCTTGATTAGTCAGGGTGTCAAAGGTTACAGTGAGAAGGGAGGAGAATGGGTTTGGGAAGGATAACAAATCAGCCATGACAGAATGCAGGAGAAGACTCAATGGGCCGAATGGCCTAATTATACTCCTATGTCTAATGGGCAAGGAGGGTCTACTCCCAATGAGTTCTCCTGGCTTGAAGCCAAACTCCTTCTGATTACCATCAACTGCTCCCTCACCTGGTGAAGTTGCATATTGCAAGGATTACCGAGAGGTTAGCCGAGCTCCAAAGTGACACACTGTGATGAAGCACAATTCATGGTGAAAGTCTGCAGCACTTTAAAGATGGCCAGTTCTGGATGGATCAAAGTTCAAGGCACATTTAGAAACATACAAACATTTATTATCAAAGAATGTATAAATTATACACCCAGAGATCTGCCTGCTTACAGGCAACCACAGATCAAGAAATTATACACCCAGAGATCTGCCTGCTTACAGGCAGCCACAGATCAAGAAACCCAATAAAAAAAACACCAAAAGCCACCGTGTGGAGAAAAGAAGAGAGAAAAACAGACGCATCATGCAAACAACAGAAGAAAATCAGCAGCTTCCGAAGGAAACGGAGTCCCAGGTCCACTCACAGACCAGCCTGAGTAGGCCCAAGCCAAGCCTCAGACCGCGGTTTTCACACCAGCGGGGCCGAAAACGGACAGCAGCCGGATCAGTTCACGGCCTCGGCGCCACAGAGAGCAAGGGAAATCAGCCCGACCCTCGCTTCCGTACCCAGCACTCCGGTCTCCAGTCTATCTGGGCCGTCGTTTAAATTGTCCAAGCAGCGAGTCGTGCCACATTCTGGGACCCGAATCCCAGTGCCCCGGTACGCCCGGGCAGCCTCGCCTGTATCCGGTTTCGATCTCGCCAAATGGACTCTGCGCTGGGCGTGATCCACCCTCGCACACGGGATAGGTGGACGGGCATCAAAACTCTTCGGCATCGACTCCTCTCCAAATCGCTCACTCCATCTCCGGTAGCGATACCAACTCCGTCTGCAAACCCGGCAGCTGGAACGCGTTGCGGCTCGCAATGCCCCAGCACGGCTCATTCCCCGAATCACCCTCACCTCCACCCACCTCCTCACGTCTGCAGCGACAGATCACCACAATTTGCTTCATGGCAGATGTTGTAGTAACGTTTTTAGTCGATTCTCTTTATCACCGCGATACCCTGGTTCCAGAACCCAAAAAGGCTCTCCACTCCTTTCTCAACAGAAGACCAAGCCAATTCCCCTCCACCACCAACCTCCTCCATCTGGCAGAACTGGCCCTCACCACAGCAATTTCTCTTTCAGCTTTCTCCAGACCCTAGGGATAGCTATGGGCCCCAGCCATGCCTGCCTTTTCGTTGGCTGTGCGGAACAGTCTGCGTTCCAAGCCTTCCCTTGGTAGTGCTCCCCAACTCTTTCTGCGATGCATTAATCACTGCATTGGTGCTGCTTCATGCAGCCATGCTGAGCTCGTCAATTTCACCAACTTTGCCTCTGACTTCCACCCTGGCCTTAACTTCACTTGGTCCATTTCTGACACCTCCCTCCCCTTTCTAGATCTCTCGCTGTCACCTTGTCTGGAGACAAACAGACTACCAACAACTTTTATAAACCTACGGATCCCCATGGCTATCTTCTTCCACCTTTCTCAATTCCCCTGTCTCAATTCTTTCATCTCTGCTGCATCAGTTTCCAGGATATCAGAGATGTCCTCTTCTTCAAAGAACGGGGTTTCCCTTCCTCCTTCATTGATGCTGCCCTCACCTGCATCTCCTCCATTTCCCAGACATCTGCCCTTACCCAATCTTCCCACCACCTTAACACGGATGGTGTTCCTCTCGTCCTTGCCTCCCACCCCGTGAGCCTCCACATCCAGCACATCGTTCTCCACATCTTCTGCCATCTCCAAAGGGATCCCACCACAAAACACATCTTTATTCCCTCTGCCCCCACACTCCACTTTCTGCAGGGACCATTCCCTTGTCCGTTTGTCCCTCCTGGCACAGATCCCTGCGAGTGAGAGAAGTACCACCCCTGCCCATTCATCTCCTCCCTCACCTCCATTCAGGGCCTCAGACAGTCCTTCCAGGTGAGGCAACACTTCACCCGCAAGTCTGCTGGGGTGTTGTGTCCCAATGGGGCCTCCTCTAAATTTAGTGAGACGTGATATAAATTGGGAGCCTGCTTTGTTGAGCACCTCCGCTCCATCTGCCAAAATCGGAATTTCCCAGTGGCCAACTATTTGAACTCCTATCCCCATTCCTGTTCTGACATGTCAGTCCATGGCCTCCTCTTGTGCCAAGATGAGGCTGCCCTCAGGGTGGACGGGAAACACCTCGCATTCCATCTGGGTAGCCTCCAACTTGATGGCATGAATATCGATTTCTCCTTCCCTCTGAGTGACACTGTCCCCTCCCCTCACCTCAGTGTCCCCTTAAATATTTCCGTGACAAAATGGAGCTATTGGGAAAGTCAGCTTATCCCAGGGATATATATCCCAGAATCCCTGCAAACATTAAAACATTCCCACAATCTGCTCCTGCCTGCTCATTGTGCTTGTATAAGGTCGGGGAGCTGGGACTTGCAGCGCCCAAGACTCATCGAGATCAAACAGAGCAGAAAACTACCTCACAGTGCACATCATCAGTGAAGCCAGGGCAAGTGAGGCTCTTGAATATTCCTCCTTTCCCTTCCTCTCTCTCTGAAGTTTCAAAGTGATGTGATTGTCACTGTTCCCTCTAAGCTGTGCGGATGCGGGGCCGCGCAGTAACATAAATGCTCCCATGCACATAGACTTTATTACCATGCCACTGGAATTGTCTTTTATCTAATGTTAATATAATTTTGATATCTATGTGAATATAATTGTGACATACTCTAATTAATTCTGTTAATGAATATAATCCATAAGTTTTCTGAACAATAAATGCACCTTTATTTTGAAGCATTTTAGAGGTTCAACGTATCAACATTGTCAGTGTTTCAAGTTACAACACCGTTAAAAATTGTAACAATTAACACAGAATGGAAGTCAGTAGATCATTGTTAATAAAATGCCAGCTCACGGTTTCTTGTTTATAAGGTACTCCACAGTTTTCAAGCTGCATAAAAACTTCCCCTTCAGAACAATGGTTGGCCTATGCAGCTGTAAAATAAAATTAGAGAAAATATGAGCTGCCAGCATAGCTGGAGGAAATGGATTCGACTGTAACATGAAAGAGAAGTTTGAGTACGTACATGAATGGGAGAGGTATGGAGGGCAATGGTCTGGGTGCCGATAGATGAGACAAGGCATGGACTAGATGGGCCGAACAGCCTGTTTATGTGCTATGGTGTCATGGTGGACTAGAATATAAAAGCAAAGATGTGGTGCTGAGGCTTTATAAGGCATTGACAGACGTACTTGGAATATGACGAGCAGTTTTGGGCTCCTTATCTAAGAAAGGATATGCTGGCATTGGAGAGGGTTAAGAGAAGGTTCATGAGAACGATCCTGGAAATGAAAGGGTTAATGTATGAGGTGTGCTTGACCCCCATACGTCCCCCAGATTTGATATGGTTTAGTGGCTCTGGGCCTGTACTCACTGGAGTTTAAAAGAATGAGGGGCAATCTCATTGAAACCTATCAACTATTGAAAGGCCTAGATAGAGGGGATGTTCAGAGTCTGGGACCAGAGATCACAGCCTCAGAACAGAAGGACCTTCCTCTAGAACAGAGATGAGGAGAAATTTCTTCAGCCGGAGGGTGGTGAATCTGTGGAATTCATTGCCACAGGCAGCTGTGGTGGCCCAGTCATTGGGTACATTTAAAGTGGAGGTTGATAGGTTCTTGATTAGTCAGGGCATCAGAGGTTAAGGGGAGAAAGCTGGAGAATGGTGTTGAGAGGGATAATAAATCATCCATGATAGAATGGTAGAGCAGCCTCAATGGGCTGAATGGCCTAATTCTGCTCCTTTGGCTTATGGTCTTGTATATGGTAATGGTCCAGGTGTAGATAGATGGGACGGGACAGGAAAGCATTAGCACAGACTAGATGGACCGAAGGGCTGTGGTACTCTATGATTCTATGACACTATACCAGTGATTGGAGAATTCAGCCTTCTACTACCCCAATCCATTACTGGTCTCTGTTTCAACAGGACTCCATGCCACTTTGATACCAAGGGTAGTCACTGTCACATCATCTCTGGATTTCCATGGATGGTTATTGTCATACAGTCCAGATCCAGGTCTTTCAGCCCATTAAGTCAATGCTGATCATCAATCACCCTTTCCCATAAATCCAAAACCAATTCCGATCTATTCTCATCACGTTCCCATTTCAGCTTCCACCACCCGTCTACACTCCAACCCCACATGCCTTTGGGATCTGAGAGAAGGTGGTCAAAGTTTAATGCAAATTTATTGTCGTTACTTCATTTGTTCATAGGTTATGTGCTGTGCCATGTAACGAGGCAATCATCATCTTTCCATGACCATGATTGTTCTTGGCAATTTTATCTATAGGAATGGTTTGCCTTGTCTCCTTCTGGGCGGTGTCTTTACAAGATGAGTGACCACAGCCATTATCAATACCCTACTGTCTGCCTGCTATCAGTGGTCGCATAACCAGGACTTGTGATCTGCACCGGCTGCTCGTACAACCATCCACCACCTGCCCCCATGGCTTCACGTGACCCTGATCGGGGGCTAAGCAGGTGCTACACCTTGCCCCAGGGTGACCTGCAGGCTAGCGGAGGGAAGGAGCTCCTTACACCTCCTTTGGGAGAGACGTATCTCCGCCCCGCTACCTAACAGATCAGTATACTAAGTGCAAAGTTCGAAGTAAATTTATTATCAAAGTGAATCTACATCACCATATACAACCCTGAGATTCGTTTTCTTGGGGACATAGAGTAAATCCATAGAATAATAACCATAACAGAATTAATGAAAGACCAAGCCCAACAGGGCAGACAAAAGACAAAAGTGTGCAAAAGACAGCAAACTGCGAAAATACAAAAGAAAAAAAGAAATAATAATAATAATAAATATCAAGAACATGAGATGAAGAGTCCTTGAGGGTGAGCCCATTGGTTGTGGGAGCAGTTCAGCGATGGGGCAAGTGAAGCGGAGTGTAGTTATCCCCCAGAGGGCAGGGTGAGAGAGGGAACACACACGGACCCAGAGGGGATCGTGCAAACTCCACACGGACTGCGCCCAGGGCCAGGGTTGAACCGGTCTCTGAAGTCGTGAGGCAGAGGCTCGGCCAGCGGTGGGCCGCACTGAGGTCAGGAGCGTGGGGGTCAAAGGGCAGGTCATTGGTGAGTACATATCACTTGGTAACACTGTCACAAGCAGTTTCTGTTATTCCAGCTTTGGCCAAAAGAAGAGTCACTGGGTGGCAATCAGTTGAAATGGGCTTACTTATACTAATTCAGAGATGGAACATGGTAGCAAGCCCTTCCAACGCAGCAAACCTGTGCTACCCAATTACACCCACGTGACCAATGTACACCTTTAGAATGTGGGAGAAAACCAGAGCACCCGGAGGAAACCAGGTGACCCGGTAGAGCAGCGGTTAGCACAACGCATTACAGTACAGGCGACCCAGCTTCAATTCCTGGTGCTCTCTGCAAGGAGCTTGTAGCTTCTCCCCGTGGCCGCGTGGGTTTCCTACGGGCGCTCTGGTTTCCTCCCACAGTCCAAAGACGTACTTTAAGATATAGGTTAATTGGTCATTGTAAATTGTCCCGTGATTCGCATCTGTAGATGCGAACTTCCCACTGTTCAGGACATTGACAAAGACAGGTGTGTAAAAAGGGCCCGAAGGATCACTGGGGACCCCAGTCACCCCAACCACAAACTGTTCCAGCTGCTGCCATCTGGGAAATGGTACTGCAGCAGGATCAACAGGGTCCGGGACAGCTTCTTCCACCAGGCCATCAGACTGATTAACTCACGCTGACACAACTGTATTTCTACGTTATATTGACTGTCCTGTTGTACATACTACTTAATATAAATTCCTATAAATTGCACATTGCACATTTAGACGGAGATGTAACGTAAAGGTTTTTACTCCTCGTGTATGTGAAGGACATAAGTAATAAAGTCAATCGATTAGGCTAAGATTAAATAGGAAGATTAGTGGTCGTCTCAGCTCAGAGGGCCATGAAGGCCTATTCCGTGTCATATCTCAATAAATCAATAAATAAATCCCAGTTATGGGGGAGAAGGTACAAATTCCTTACAGGCAGTGATGGGATTGATTCAGTCTGCTTTTTGTGAACGGGACTTCCCTGGGCAACGTTCCACAAAGTCGGGCAACTGCCAGTGTTGTGTCACTATTGGAACAATCATATCGGTCATCAGTAAACACAAGAGAACCTGCATATTCTAACACTCTGGGGGGAGGTCAGAGGTAATTTCTTTACACCCTGCCAAGGGTGCAGGTGCAGTACTGTGCAAAAGTCTAGCTATATATATAGCTAGACTTTTGCACGGTACTGTAGTAATTTTATGTATTGCACTGTACTGCTGCCACAAGAAAAACAAATTTCATGACAGATGTGAGTGATGATAAACCTGATTCTGATCTGGAGTCTCTATTGTGGACTGAGAGTGGGAGGGGGGCAGGGAGAGGGGAATCATGGTTGGGAAAAGGGGAAGGGAGAGGGGAGGGAGCGGGAAGCACCAGAGAGACATTCTGTAATGATCAATAAACCAATTTTTTTGGAATCAAATGTCTTCACGGTGGAAGACACTAGCAGTGTGCCAGGTGTTGAAGGGTGTGAAGGAAGAGAAGTGAGTACAGTTACTGTTAGAAGGGAGAAGGTGCTCAAAAAGCTGAAAGACCAAAGGGTCCATAGGTCACCCAGACCAGATGAACTGCACCCGAGGGTTCTGAAAGAGGTAGCGGTAGAGATTGTGGAGGCATTGGTAATGATCTTTCAAAGATTATTGGACTCTGGCATAGTGCCAGAGCACTAGAAAATTGCAGATGTCATTCCACTCTTTAAAAAGGGAGGAAGGCAGCAGAAAGGAAATTCTAGACCAGTTAGCCTGACCTCAGTGGTTGGGAAAATGTTGGAGTTAATTGTTAAGCATGAGGTTATGGAGTACTTAGTGACATAGGATAAGATAGGACAAAGTCAGCATGGCTTCCTTAAGGGAAAATCTTGGCTGATGAACTTGTCGGAATTCTTTGAGGAGATTACAGGTAGGATAGATAAAGGGGATGTAGTGGATGTTGTATATATGGACTTACAGAAGGCCTTTGACAAGGTGCCACACATGAGGCTGCTTACCAGGTTAAGAGCCCGTGGTATTACAGGAAAGTTACTGGCATGGTTAGAACATTGGCTGATTGGTAGGAGGCAGCGAGTGGGAATAAAAGGCTGCCGGTGACTAGTGGTGTTCCACTGGGTTGTGTTGGGACCACTTCTTTCTATGCTGTATATCAATGAGTTAGAGATTGAATAGACGGCTTTGTTGCCAAGTTTGCAGATGATATGAAGATTGGTGGAGGGGCTGGTAGTGTTGAGGAAACAGGTAGGCTGCTGAAGGACTTAGACAGATTAAGAGAATGGGCAAGAAAGTGGCAAATGAAATACAATGTTGGAAAATGCATGGTCATGCACTTTGGTAGTAGAAATAAATGTGCGGACTATTTTCTAAATGGGGAGAAAATCCAAAAATCTGAGATGCAGGGGGACTTGAGAGTCCTTGTGCAGAACACCCTAAAGGTTAACTTGCAGTTTGAGTCGGTGGTGAGGAAGGCAAATGCCAGGTTAGCATTCATTTCAAGAGGTCTAGAATACAAGAGCAGGGACGTGATGCTGAGGCTTTATAAGACACTGGTGAGGCCTCACCTTGAGTATTGTGAACAGTTTTGGGCCCCTCATCTTGGAAAAAATGTGCTGGCATTGGGGAGAGTTCATAAGGATGATGCCAGGAATGAAAAGGTATATGAAAATGAATATGAGGAATGTATGATGGCTCTGGGTCTGTACTCACTGGAATTTAGAAGGATGCGCGACAGGATAAGATTGAAATCTTTCCAATGTTGAAAGGCCTAGACAGAGTAGGTGTGGAAAGGATATTTCTCATGGTGGGAGAGTCTAGGACAAGAGGGCACAGCCTCAGGATAGAGGGGCACCCTTTCAAAACAGAAATGCAGAGAAATTTCTTTAGCCAGAGGGTGGTGAATTTGTGGAATTAGCTACCACAGGCAGCCGTGGAGGCCAGGTCGTTGGGTGCATTTAAGGCAGCAATTGACAGGTTCTTGATTGGACATGGCATCAAAGGTTACGGGGAGAAGGCCAGGGAGTAGGGCTGAGGAGGGGAGAAAAGCTGGTGACTGAATGGTGGTGCAGACCCGATGGGCCAAATGGCCTGTTTCGGCTCCTTGCCTGGTGTCTGTGGGCACACCCCCTCCCTTGCGCCCAGCACTCCTTCTCTGCCACCTGTCCCACACCCCTCCCGTGGCGCTCCACCCTCGCCATTCCCAACATCCTTTGCCCCCGCCAGGTTGACAAACTCGCTCTCCACTCCACGTTGACAAATACTGCACTGTGCAAAAGTCTTAGGCACCACAGCTATATAGATGTGCCTAGGGTAAAATCCCTGAACAGGACCATGTTTCTATATCTCATCGTGGCCATCATTGCCTGAACTGCACTTTCTCTGTACCTGTACCACTTTATTCTGCCACTCTGTTAATGCTTTTTCCCTGTACGACCTTAATGCATTGATGTGATTAAATTACCTGAATGGATGGCATGTGAAACAAAAGTTTATCTGTGTACTACAGTACTTCAAAGTTCAAAGGACATTTATCATCAAAGTATTTGTAATGGCCTGGTATATTTTTTTTTACAGTTATGCTGTTCCGTGTTTCATTTTGTGCTGCAGCATACAAGCTGCTTGTCTGGGTTACTGTTGAAGATAAGAGATGGGGGGATTATGTGCCATCCAATTAGGATGGCCCGATTAAGGGGAGGTTTCTCTGGAACGGGACACTAAGTTTGGGCTTGGGGTTTTTTGTTCAGGAGATGAAGAGAGAAGACGCCGGTGAGAAGAGGTTGTAGATTCAACCCAGAGCAGGGCCGTGATTCAACGAAGATTGAAGGAAGATCGGAGACGGGGAAACCGTGAGCTCCAACTTGTGCACATCAGACTGTTTCATTAAAATGGGCCCTTTTCCTTTTTTGTTCTTTCTTTAAAAACCCTTTAGTCAAATTAAGAAAAGCAAGACTCAGCACCGGGTTGTGTGTCAGTGATCTGAACCGGTCCATCCCTCACCTCGGGCGCCAACACTCTCACCGTTTTCAAACATCAGTTCCAGCCGCTTCGATACGCTCTGGGCCCGGGCCTCGCCTTACCGATTCCGTCCAAGCCTCGAGTTCAGCCACTTCGGAACGCTCTTGGCCCG
The DNA here is from genome assembly GCF_030028105.1 of Mobula birostris. Taxonomy (NCBI): domain Eukaryota; kingdom Metazoa; phylum Chordata; class Chondrichthyes; order Myliobatiformes; family Myliobatidae; genus Mobula; species Mobula birostris. The sequence goes on along the minus strand of NC_092379.1, from coordinate 5,725,258 downwards.
GACCTCGACGACTCCACGCGGCCTGCAGCCGACCCCTCCGTTCCAGCACGGTGCTTAAATCGATCGAACTTCGGGTCCCCCTCGCACTCGGTACTGGGCCCTCCAGCCTCGCCTCAGTTCTGCCACAGCGAATCTTCAAAGGGAAGATTCTTCCAACGATTGTTTGCCAGGAAAGAAGTGCGATTAGAAAAACATTCAGTTGTTTTTCCCATTTTATCAACCACCACCCAGACGCCGCTGAGGTTCGGATTTACCAATTTACGTCAAATGTCCATTTCCTTTCATAGATGCTGCCGGCATCCTCCCGGGCTTTGTGCCGCTCTAATGAGGCACTGTCTCTCGACTCCACCCCTCCACCTCCCATCATCTCCCTCCTCGCCTGATTCCACCTATCGCCTGCCACCCCTTGCCCCACACCGCTCTCTCTCCCCTTTTACACTCATTTCCACGCTCTCTCAGTCCCATCTCGGGGTCTCAACCTGAAACACCGAACATCCGTCTGCCTCCACACATGCTGCCCGACCCACTGAGTCCCTTCAGCAGCCCGCTAGAGCTGAGTCGTTCAGATTAGACCCCCCACCCACCCTCAAGTGGCCGTGACAGAAAATCCCAGAGCAATAACTCACAAGGGCAAGAGTTTTACATCCTGGGGAATATTTCCTTTTACAGAGCCGCCATTCCCAGATCAGGATATCTGACCAGTATTCCACACGTTTGCTGCCTGTGCGCAGTTTGTACTTGTGTCTCATGATGGTGTGGGTTTCCCCTGGACACTCTGGTGTCTTCCCACATTCCAAAGACGTGCCCTCCCAAACTGGGAAGAGAACCACCGCTCAATGATTCAGGAACAGCTTCTTCCCCTCGGCCATCCATGAGACCACAAGACACAGGAGTCAAATTAGGGCATTTGGCCCATCAGATTTCTGAGTGGACATTGAATCCACTGCTCTTTTATTTCAATTTTTGCACTACTTATTTAATTCAACTATTTAATATACATATATACTTAATGTAATTTACAGTTTTTTCTATTATTAGTGTAAGGGGGTTTCGATTTTTATGTTACTGCGGAGGCTAATTAAAATGGCGTCTTTGTTATGTTAATCTGGGGAATGCGGCTTTGTTGTGCTTTAACGCTGAGAAAGTTTGCGCTAGCAGCTTATTGTGGTTTAGAGGGTGATAAGAGGGTGCTATTAACCAATTGGGATAGTTGTTATGGTTTTGGTGTATTTGAAGATACTGTATGCACGGGGTTTTGGGGCAGAAGGCGGGAGAGCGAGACAGAGGATGGACCAGGTGCTGTGAGTCCGCTAACCGGGTCAGACCCCGAGCGGGACGTTCAGCGAGGAGACGGAGACGGACTCATGTGGAGCGTCTGGTCGACCACACAAACAAATTACCCAGTTTGGCAGGGCCGAGGCTGTTTCCCTAGACGTCAGCGAGCCGAGCGACCCTGAGGGTGGCCAGGGGGGCTACATTAGGTATTGCAAACTACTGCTGCCGCAAACACAGCAAATTCAACGACATATGCCAGTGATATTAAAACTGATTCTGATACTATCCAGATCACGCTCTCTTCTCACTGCTGCCATCAGGAAAGAGGTACAGGAGCCTCAGGTCCCACACCACCAGGTTCAGGAACCCTTCAACCATCAGGCTCCTGAACCAGTGTGAATAACTTCACTCACCCCAACTCTGAACTGATTCAACACATCAGACTCCTGAACCAGTGTGGATAACTTCACTCACTCCAACTCTGAACTGATTCCACAACCTATGGACTCACTTTCAAGGCCTCTACTACTCCTGTTCTCAGTAATATTTATTCATGTTTTTATTTGTTCAGTTTGTCTACTTTTGCACAGTAGTTGTGTGTCAGTCTTTGTTTCTGTGTAGTTTGAATAAATTCTATTGTATTTCAAAGGTTTCAAAAGTACATTTAATGTCAGAGAAATGTATACAACATACATCCTGAAATGCTTTTTCTTCGCAAAACATCCAGGAAAACGGAGGAGTGCCCCAAAGAATGAACGACAGTTAAACGTGAGAACCCCAAAGTCCCCCCCCAGCTACCCCCCCACACATAAGTGGCAGCAAGCAACAATTCCCCTCCCCCCACCAGCAAAAAAAAGCATTGGCACCCATCACCGAGCACTCGAGCCTGCAGCAAAGCAACAGCAAGGACACAGATTCGCAGTACCCCAAAAACTACGTGTTCACCCGATGTTCAGCATACCACAGACTCTCTCTCCCTAATAAGGGAAAAAGAGATGTCTCCGTTTCACAGCGAGAGGGGAGACATAACAAACAACTCGCTGGTTTACAATGTTAAAAGTCCGTTGCGTCGCTTTTCCCGAGCTCTGTACCCAAAGATCTCAGGGCTCTGGGCACACAGCCAAAGATCTTCCAGCTCCCAAGACACACCGGTCTGGGACAGCGACCTTTGATCCACCCGTGTCCAGCGCCCCGAGGTCCTAGGCCTCCAAAGGCGAGCCATACTCTTAGGCCGAGCTCTTGGCACGTCGGATAACGGACAGTGGTGACATCCCGAGAACGGGTCCCATTCCTTAAAGAACCGAAGTCAGCATGTAACTCCAGGTCAGGGTCTTCAGAAGAACCCTGAAAGGAAAAAAGAGATACTAAAGATGGAAATAGGGCTGTTTCTGAAGAGGCAAGCGAAGGAGTCGTCGTTTAGAGCCACCATAACGAAGCTCTCCCCTGTTTATTTTCCTGTTAATGCCGGCAAGAAAATGAGTCTCAGGGTCGTGTATGGTTACACACACAAGGTACTGGAGGAGCTCAGCAGGTGAACGGTCTCATCCTGAAACGTTGACTGTTTGTTCCCATCCATAGGTGCTGCCTGACCTGCTGAGTTCCTCCAGCACATTGTGTGTGTTGCTCTGTATTTCCAGCGTCTGCACTACTTCTTGTGTCTAGAATATAGTGATATAGATACACACTTTGATAATACATTTACTTTGATTTTGCAGGCTGATGAGTTAATTGGCCACTGTAAATAGCCCTTAAATTCAGGTGGATGGTCTAATCTAATGGAAAGTTGATGGGACCGGGTTAAGGTATTTTAGAAAGGATAGACTGACAATTGGAGAGGGTTCAGAGAAGATTCACGAGAATGATTCCAGGAACGAAAGGGTTACTGTATGAGGAACGTCTGACAGCTCTTGGGCTGTATTCCCTGGAGTTCAGGAGAATGAGGGGGATCTCATAGAAACATTCCGAATGTTAAAACGCCTGAACAGATTAGACATGGCAAAGTTATTTCCCATGGTAGGGGAGTCTAGGACAAGAGGGCACGACTTCAGGATTGAAGGAAGTCCATTTAGAACTGAGATGCGGAGAAACTACTTTCGTCAGAGGGTGGTAAATCTGTGGAATGCATTGCCATGAGCGGCTGTGGAGGCCAAGTCATTGGGTGTATTTAAGGCAGAGATAGATCGGTTCTTGATTAGCCAGGGCATCAAAGGATATGGGGAGAAGGCAGGGGAGTGGGGATGACTGGAAGAATTGGATCTGCCCATGATTGAATGGCAGAGCAGACTTGATAGGCTGAATGGCCTACTCCTGCTCCTATATCTTATGGACTCATGGTCTAGGACTTTGGCGCAGACTTGGTGTGCCTGTTTCTGTATGGGGTCTCTTCTGTGAATCTGCAAAATATCAGCGGCAGCACACACAGTTTGTTAGAGGAACTGGGCAGATCAGGCAGCGTCTATGGAAATGAATAAACAGTCAACATTTTGGGCCGAGTCCCTTCATCAGGATGTGCACCATATGAGTGACCTGGTGAGCTCCCAGCGCTAGCTGATCAGCGCCCCCTGCTGTTCACTGTGTTATGACACAAGGTCCTCTGCCTCAGGGATGCAGACAGGGCTGGGGTGGGGTGCAGACAGGGCTGGGGTGGGGTGCACCCTCAGGTGTGGCAGGAGTGGAGGCCGTGTGTCCCTCCCTTGACTGAGGAGGCTTTGAGTACGGTCTGTGACAGGAAAATTCCGTTCAAGGTCCATTTAAAGTTAAGTGTTAAGGGATGGGTTTGTTGACTCAAGCTGAGCAATAGTACCACGTCCATACTCCACACAGGGGCACAAGCAACACGTGCTACACACACACACACACTCACACACACACACACACACACACACAAAACACCACAGTATTGGAAAGAACAACATCAAATGTACAGAAGATACTTTGAAACTTTGTCACATGGTGTGAGCAGAATTATCTGCAGCTTAATGTGAAAAAGACTAAGGAGCTGGTGGTAGACCTGAGGAGAGCTAAGGTACCGGTGACCCCTGTTTCCATCCAGGGGGTCAGTGTGGACATGGTGGAGGATTACAAATACCTGGGGATACGAATTGACAATAAACTGAACTGGTCAAAGAACACTGAGACTGTCTGCAAGAAGGGACAGAGCCGTCTCTATTTCCTGAGGAGACTAAGGTCCTTTAACATCTGCCGGACGATGCTGAGGATGTTCTACGAGTCTGTGGTGGCCAGTGCGATCATGTTTGCTGTTGTGCGCTGGGGCAGCAGGCTGAGGGTAGCAGACACCAACAGAATCAACAAACTCATTCATAATCCCAGTGATGTTGTTGGGATGGAACTGGACTCTCTGACGGCGGTGTCTGAAAAGAGGATGCTGTCCAAGTTGCATGCCATCTTGGACAATGTCTCCCATCCACTACATAATGTACTGGGTGGGCACAGGAGTACATTCAGCCAGAGACTCATTCCACCGAGATGCAGCACTGAACGTCATAGGAAGTCATTCCTGCCTGTGGCCATCAAACTTTACAACTCCTCCCTTGGAGGGTCAGACACCCTGAGCCAATAGGCTAGTCCTGGACTTATTTCCTGGCATAATTTATGGTTTTATTACTATTTATTACTTATGGTGCGACTGTAATGAAAACCAATTTCCCCTGGGATCAATAAAGTATGACTATGACTATAAGAAAACCCTGTTGCTAAGGTGAAGGGGGGGGGAAGAGAGAAGGAGAGGGGGCAGATGGAGAGAGAGGATGTAGAGAAGGAAATACAGCGAGTGAGAACCAAAAGAGAGAGACAAATACAGAGAGAGGCAGGCAGAGAGAAAGAGGAGGAGAGAGAGGGGAGGAGGGAAGTAGAGAGGGAGGGGAGAGTGGAATAGAGGAGGGAGGGAGGGGGAGAGGGGAGAAAGAGAGAGGGAGATAGAGAGAGAGAAAGAAAGAAAAAAGATAGTCCTGCCAAACACCTGGAGCAGGTAAATTGCCCCATGAAAGTTCAGGTGCCACCCACTGCAGAGTCAGGCGGTAAACAGTAATTGTTTTACTAGAGTTAGAGTGAAAAGTTATTGTTTATTTGCCACCCAGGCAAACCGCCCTGTCCAAAAGTACATTTGGGTAGCAGCGAAGGGAAGTAACGGGCTGCAGAACACAGTGTTGCTGCTTCAGAGGAAGCGAAGTGCAGAGGTCAGAGGCCAGAGGCCATGGCTTTGGAACTCCCACCTCGGGGTTCAGTGGAACCAGGGCTCTTCAGTATTTTAAGCCAAAGGTGGATGGATACTTGTGGTGAAAGGTTTGCCTTGGCCGGCAGCAGGAATACGGGGATGAGGTCACAATTGGATCCATTGTGGTCCTGTTAAACAGGAAAGCTGGATAGGGGAGAGGGTCCCCCTCCGGACAAATCCCCCGATCCCCTTAAAATATTTTAAAACAAAATGATGTGGTGTAAGCCTCTCTCAGTCCTGCCCCTGTGTACTAACCCTCTCTCAGACCTGCCCCTATAGCCTAAAACTCTCTCAACCCTGCCCCCATGGTCTAACCCTCTCTCAGCTCTGCCTGGGTGCACTAGTCCACTGTCAGCCCTGCCCCTGTTCAATAACCCTCACTAATCCCTGCCCCTGTGGTCTAAAACTTTGTCATCCCTGACCCTGCCGTCTAACCTTATCTCAGCCCTGGCCTTGTGGCCTGAACCTTTGTCTGTCTTACCCTCCCTCAGCCCTACCCCTGCAAGTCTACCCTCTCCCTCAGCCCTACCCCTGTGGTCTAACCCACCCCACCCCACCCCCCACCCTCAGTCCTGCTGTTGTGGTCGAAGCTCCTACAAGCGGACACTACGCTGGACGAGTGCCACAGTACCGGTGCAATTCTGGGCTGCACCATCAGTGAGGGACTCTCTGCCCCCGCCGCCGTGGCAAAAGCCAGCGGAGAGCCTCGGCGGCTGGAACCGGGTCCCACCGCGTCCCCGGCCGCAGCAGACTGGAATGAAAATGGCACAGGATGTGGGAAAGTAACTCTGATGGGAGCACTTAATAACATTTATACAAATTAGTTATGAATAATTTAAATAAATACATATATCTACATTTTAATATGTTTATTGTTCCAAGGTTTATTACATCAGAGACTAAAGCTTCAGGTGGAACATAATCAGTTGTGAATGCCTTCACTCCGTGATAAACATGGACAACATCTCCCCCTGGTGTTTATAATGGCAAATGCACCTTTCTCCTTGACTAAAACCGTCTCTTTGGCCCAACTGGTTCATACAATCCAAGGTTTCTATCGAGCCAATCCCGCTTACCCACGTTTGCCCCGTATCCCTCTAAACCAGGGGCTCCTAACCTTCTTTATCTGTGGAATTCTTTGCCACAGGCAGCTGTGTAGGTCAAGTCTTTATGTGTATTCAAGGCAGAGGTTGATTGATTCTTGATTAGTCAGGGCATGAAGGGATATGGAGAGAAGGCAGGAGATTGGGGCTGAAAGGGAAATTGGATCGGCCATGATGAAACGGTGGAGCAGACTCGATGGGCCAAATGGCCTAATTTTGCTCCTAAATCTTATGGTCTTCTGGGTCCATGGACTCCAGCTTGTGAACTCCTGTTCTAAAATGTCCTCTCCACGTACCTGTCCAAGTATCTTTTAAATATTGTTAATGTACGAGAATCAGGTTTAATATCTCTGGCATATGTTGTGAAATCTGTTGTACATTGCAACACATAATAAAAATTGCAAATATATATTTTTTTTTTAAGTTAAATTAAATAGGTAGAGCAAAATGAGAGAAAAGAGGAAAAAGTAGTGAGGTAGTTAGGCGGTGGGGTGGGGATACGTCTCTACCAAAGGAGGTGTAAGGTGCTCCTTCCCTCCGCTAGCCTGCAGGTCACCCTTGGGCAAGCTGTAGCACCTGCTTAGCCCCCGATTAGGGTCACATGGAGCCATGGGAGCAGGTGGTGGATGGTCGTATGAGCAGCCGGTGCAGATCACAAGTCCTGGTTATGTGACCACTGACACCAGGCAGACAATCTCTGACGAGTATTGATAACGGCTGGGGTCACCCGTCTTGTAAAGACACTGCCCAGAAGCAGGCAATGGCAAACCACTTCTGTAGAAAAATTTGGCAAGAACAATAATGGTGATGAGACCATGATTGCCCACGACATACAACACAGCACATAATGATGATGTCATATGACACGGCACATAATGATGATGATGAGTTCAAGGGTTTGATGTCCATTTAGGAATCAGGTGGCAGAGGGGAAGAAGCTGTTCCTGAATCGTTGAGTGTGTGCCTTCAGGCTCCTGTACCTCCTTCCTGATGGTAGCAATGTACATAAGAACATAGGAAATAGGAGCAGGAATCTGCCATCTGGGCCATCGAACCGGCTCCGCCGTTCGATAAGATCATGGCTGATCTGACCATGGAGCCATCTCCACCTACCTGCCTTTTCCCCATAACCCTTAATTCCCCAACTATGCAAAAATCTATCCAACCTTGCTTTAAATATATTTACTGAGGTAGCCTCCTCTGCTTCACTGGGCAAAGAATTCCACAAATTTACCATTCTTTGGGGAAAGCAGTTCCTCCTCACCTCCATCCTAATTTTTTTCCCCTGAATCTTGACGCTATGCCCCCTAGTTCTAGTCTCACCACTTCATGTCCCTGCCTGAAACACTCCGTGCGGCAGCTTAATCTATTACAGACCACTCTCTGGGTGAAAATGCTGCCCCTCAGGTTCCTATTAATTCTGTCCCCTCTCGCCTTCGAGTTTCTGATTCCCCCAACCCTGGAAAAAGGACCGTCTCTATGCCCCTCATGATTTTATACACCTCCATAAGATTACACCTCATTCTCATAATACAGCATTGAGAAAAACACCAAAATTTATCTATTTATTTACTGAGACACGGTGTGGAATGGGCCCTTCCAGCCCTTCAAGCCGTGACACCCAGCAATCCCCCCATTTAACCCTACCCTCATCACCCTCATTTACGACGACCAATTAACCTACCAACCGGTACGTCTTCGGACTGTGGGAGGAAACCCACGCGGTCACGGGGAGAACGTACAAACTCCTCGCAGACGGCGGTGGGAATTGAACCCAGGTCACTGGTACTGTAAAGCGTTGTGCTGACCACTGTGCCTCCGGTCCGCCCCACACCTGCCCCACCTCTCTACCTAACTCAGTCCCTAGTGTCCTGGCAAGCTCCTCACAAATCGCCTCTGTGTTCTTTTACCTCTCTCCCATAGCAGGCTGACCAAAACTGAACACGATACTCCAGACGTAGCCTGACCCACATCTTGTACAACTCCACTGACAAAGTCTAGCAATTCAGACACAATCAGTATGCTCGAGATTTACTTACCAGGGGATAGAAGAATGCATTCTTAATACAGGCAATGGGATTAGTGTAGTAGTGGCTCACTCAGGCTGCAGGAGCAACACCCCATACCCTATCCGGCTAGCCTCCAATCTGATGGCATGAATGTTGATTTCTCAAAATTCCATTAACTACCACCCTCCCCCACCTTCTTTCACCATTCCCCATTCCCATTTCTCTCTCCAACCTTATCTCCTTACCTGTCCACCACCTCCCACCAGTACTCCACCTCCTTCCCTTTCTTCCATGGCCTTCTATCAGATTCCCCTTTTTTCCACCAACCGACTTCCCAGCTCTTCACTTCACCCCCTTCCCCTTCCTGGTTTCACCTATCACCTGCCACCTTGCACTTCTTCCTCCCCTCTCTCCCCCCACCTTCTTATTCTGACTTCTCCCCTTTCTTTCCAGTCCCGATGAAGGATCCCGGCCTGAAATGTCAACTGTTTATTCGCTTCCATAGATGCTGCCCGACCAGCTGAGTTCCTCCAGCATTTTGTGTGTGTTGCTTTGGGATTAGTGTAGATTGGCAGAAAGGGCCACACGAACATGATGGGCTGAAGGACCATTTCCTATGCTGTTTGACTCTGTTTTATAAATATATCTGTAGCTGCAAAATACCTACAACGTGAAAAATTATCTAGTTCTTTCCCGGCATGTATGATGAATAAACACTTCTCTGGCTTCCAGCCGGGTACAGGTATTGATTATAACTGAAGTTTCGATGACGAACTTTGCCAGCTTCATCAGGGATGACACCTGGACACGTCTAGTCTGGTGGTATTTATACCCCATCGTCCATCCCTCCTGATTGGTTAGTTCAACCAATCAAGTTTCTGCTGTTCCACCTTGTTTACAATCGAATTCCAGTTCTTATTTACACTGAGACCTTCGGCTTTGTTAAAATTCTTCTCCTCTAGATTTATTTCAATGTCATCCTTCACCAGGCGATCCCAAAAGCCATTGGCGCTTCACAGTAGTTTTGTGCTGACAAAGTCAATCCTCTGGCCATTGCAAATGCAATGTTCTGCTACCGCTAATTTCTCTGGGTAACCCAAATAAATACACCTCCTGTGCTCCTCGATGCGGATTCCACCGTGCGCCTCATTTGCGTTACCCAGAGAAACACTCAACGAGTCAGGCAGCATTTGTAGGAGAGAAGTAGAGAGTTTCACGTCTGACATCCTTCCTCGGGGCTTATCATTAGGGGAGTGGAAAAATCAAGGCAGGAAGTGTTCTGCCAGTGGCTAACTAGAGACAGTTAGAGAGCAGAGACAGAAGAGGTTCTGCAGATGCTGGACAAAGCAGCAGACACACAGAATGCTGGAGGAACTCAGCAGGTCAGGCAGCATCTATGGAGAGGAATAAATAACTGGCCAAGACCCTTCATCGGGACAGGACAGGAGGAGGGCAGAAGCCAGAATAAAAGGAAGGAGGAGCACAAGCTGGCAGGTGACAGGTGAGGGGGGGAGGGACAGAGGGGGGTGGGGAATGATGTGAGAAGCTGGGAGGTGATAGGTGTGGGAAACAAAGAGCTGAAGAAAAGGGATTCTGATCGGAGAGGACTGCAGACCATGGAATAAAGGGAAGGAGGTGGGGAACGAGAAGGAGGGAGGTGAAGATGATGGGCAGGTGGTGAACAGACGGTGGGATCTAGGAGGGACAGGAATTCTGACAGTGATTGTAAGGATCCATAGTTTGGGGTGAAGATTCCAGGATAAGAAGTGGGCACCAAGGTGAACGGGGCAGAAAAAGAGCTCAACGTCAGGTCAAGTTGGGAAGTTAATTAGACGGTCCAAAAGACCATAAGACATAGGAGCAGAATTAGGCCATTCAGCCCATTGAGTCTGCTCTACCATTCCTCCAGGAACAGCTTCTTCCCCTCTGCCATCCCATTTCTGAATGGAGACTGAACCCATGAACACCACCTCACTACTTTGTTTTGCTCTCTTTTTGTACAACTTTTTTAATTTCATATATATTTCTTATTATAATTTATAGTTTTTTATTGTGTATTGCATCGTACTACACAACAAAACAACAAATTGTTGCTAAACAACAAATTTCATGACATAGAACCATCTCTATTTCCTGAGGAGACTGAGGTCCTTTAACATCTGCCGGACGATGCTGAGGATGTTCTACGAGTCTGTGGTGGCCAGTGTTATCATGTTTGCTGTTGTGTGCTGGGGCAGCAGGCTGAGGGTAGCAGACACCAACAGAATCAACAAACTCATTCGCAAGGCCAGTGATGTTGTGGGGATGGAACTGGACTCTCTGACGGTGGTGTCTGAAAAGAGGATGCTGTCTAAGTTGCATGCCATCTTGGACAATGTCTCCCATCCACTACATAATGTACTGGGTGGGCACAGGAGTACATTCAGCCAGAGACTCATTCCACCGAGATGCAACACAGAGCGTCATAGGAAGTCATTCCTGCCTGTGGCCATCAAACTTTACAACTCCTCCCTTGGAGGGTCAGACACCCTGAGCTGATAGGCTGGTCCTGGATTTATTTCATAATTTACTGGCATAATTTACACATTACTATTTAACTATTTATGGTTCTATTACTATTTATTATTTATGGTGCAAATGTAACGAAAATCCCCCCCGGGATCAATAAAGTATGACTATGACTATGATATTAAAACTGATTGTGATTGGTCTTGGAATAGCTTAGAAAGTCAGTACAACATTATGGGCTGAAGGGTCTGTACTGTGCTGTAGTGTGTACTGTGTTCTAAGATTCAAGATTAAGAATTATTTAACAACTAACACACCCGAGTATGTGCTGGGGGAAGCCCGCAAGTGTCGCCACAGATTCCGGCGTCAACACAATGCTCGGCAGAAGAATACAGAAGACGACAAGCAACAAAACAAAACAGCAGCCAAACAAGCCCCCGTTCCTCCCTCCCACCCACGTACACTGTCCTCCAATCTCAGGACAGAGGCTGCCTTCAGCCTCGAACCTCCAGATGCTCCTTGGAAGCAGCTCGGGAGAGAAAAACTATCAGGATCAGAATCGCGTTTAATATCTCCGGCATATGTCATGAAATGTGTTAACTTTGCAGCAGCAGTACAATGCGTAATAATAGATTTTTAAAAACTGAATTACAGTATGTATATATATAAATTAGTTAAATTAGTGTAAAAAAATGTTCAAATTTCAACAGCACGTCATTTCTCCTTAAAGCCTAACTCAGTCAACTGTGCTAGTCGGCTCCCCTTTGTGATTTATTCGTTAACGTTCCTGCGAAGCCCCCTTGGGACCATTTACTACCTCAAACAAATTGAATATGCTGTTCTTCAAATTGTTTCTCTCTCTCTCTCTCTCTCTCTCTGTCTCTCTCTCTCTGTCTCTCTCTCTCTGTCTCTCTCTCTCTGTCTGTCTGTCTCTCTCTCTCTGTCTGTCTGTCTCTCTCTCTCTGTCTCTCTCTCTCTCTCTGTCTCTCTCTCTCTGTCTGTCTGTCTCTCTCTCTCTCTCTCTCTCTGTCTCTCTCTCTCTGTCTCTCTCTCTCTGTCTCTCTCTCTCTGTCTGTCTGTCTCTCTCTCTCTCTCTCTCTCTCTCTCTCTCTCTCTCTCTCTCGCTCTCTCGTGAAAGCATGCTGCAGTACTGCAAATGGCCACACGATGGCAGATGGAGCTCAGCCCTGAAGTTACAAAGACTTTCTGTTGTCTTGTCAGCCGCTGCTGGAGATGCGACAGGGGACTTCACAACGAGAGATAAAAATCTCCCATCCAAATGGGACGCTTGCTCCCAGTAGGGCTGGCGGCAGGAGCAGATTGTCTGGAAATGTTTGTGCTGCAAACGCGACGGCGTGAGGCGGGCTCCAATTTTCCAGTCCAGTACTTGTCTCAATTAGTGGATCTTCATTAGCAAGGCACACACCCTGAGCCATACATACCCCTCCCTCTGGGACTGGATCAGCTGACGTTAAGCATTTAGATAGCACCGTTTCAAGACATTGCACAGGAACGGAGTGGTGAGGTGGGGAATTCTGCCGTCAACATCCAACAGGCAATATTCAAAGTTCAAAGTAAATTTATTATCAAAGTACGTACGTATCTCCCACCTTCACAAGGGGCGATTAGGCTCAGGTAGAAAATGCCAGCCTGGTCATCTCTACCCAGATTCCCATACAGGAAAAGGGGATGTGCCGGCATTGGGGAGCCTCCAGAGGAGTTAGTGGTCCGTTCCCGGACTGCGCTGCCAAGGGTGGTGATAGAGGCAAATGTTTCAGAGGCTTTCGAAGAGTCTTTTAGATTGGCACATGAACCGTACAAAAAATGGGGGGGGGGGAGGATATTCAGCAGGCAGAAGGATAGTTTAGTTAGGCCTATAATTATTATTTTAATTATTTGGCACAACACTATGCGATGAAGGACCTGCTCCTGTGAAGGACTGTCCCATGTTGAAATAAAAATGATACATAAATTCCAAGTTCAAACTTATTATCGAAGTACCCTTTCTGTATGTCACTAGATACTACTCTGACATATGTTTTCTTGCAGGCAATCACAAAGAAATAAACATACCACAACCTTCACTTTGAAACATTTTACATTGTCATTGTTTCAAGTTACAAAGATTCTTAGAGATAGGATCTATAGGCATTTAGAGAATCATGGTCTGATCAGGGACAGTCAGCATGGCTTTGTGAAGGGCAGATCGTGTCTAACAAGCCTGATAGAGTTCTTTGAGGAGGTGACCAGGCATATAGATGAGGGTAGTGCAGTGGATGTGATCTATATGGATTTTAGTAAGACATTTGACAAGGTTCCACACGGTAGGCTTATTCAGAAAGTTAGAAGGCATGGGATCCAGAGAAGTTTGGCCAGGTAGATTCAGAATTGGCTTGCCTGCAGAAGGCAGAGGGTGGTGGTGGAGGGAGTACATTCAGATTGGAGGATTGTGACTAGTGGTGTCCCACAAGGATCTGTTCTGGGACCTCTACTTTTCATGATTTTTATTAATGACCTGGATGTGGGGGTAGAAGGGTGGGTTGGCAAGTTTGCAGATGACACAAAGGTTGGTTGTGTTGTAGATAGTGTAGAGCATCGTCAAAGATTACAGAGAGACACCGATAGGATGCAGAAGTGGGCTGCGAAGTGGCAGATGGAGTTCAACCCGGAGAAATGTGAGGTGGTACACTTTGGAAGGACAAACTCCAAGGCAGAGTACAAAGTAAATGGCAGGATACTTGGTAGTGTGGAGGAGCAGAGGGATCTGGGGGTACATGTCCACAGGTCCCTGAAAGTTGCCTCACAGGTGGATAGGGTAGTTAAGAAAGCTTATGGGGTGTTAGCTTTCATAAGTCGAGGGACAGAGTTTAAGAGTCGCGATGTAATGATGCAGCTCTATAAAACTCTGGTTAGGCCACACTTGGAGTACTGTGTCCAGTTCTAGTCGCCTCACTATAGGAAGGATGTGGAAGCATTGGAAAGGGTACAGAGGAGTTTTACCAGGATGCTGCCTGGTTTAGAAAGTATGCATTATGATCAGAGATTAAGGGAGCTAGGGCTTTATGTTTTGGAGAGAAGGAGGATGAGAGGAGACATGATAGAGGTGTACAAGATAATAAGAGGAATAGATCGAGTGGATAGCCAACGCCTCTTCCCCAGGGCACCACTGCTCAATACAAGAGGACATGGCTTTAAGGTAAGGGGTGGGAAGTTCAAGGGGGAGATTAGAGGAAGGCTTTTTACTCAGAGAGTGGTTGGTGTGTGGAATGCACTGCCTGAGTCAATGGTGGAGGCAGATACACTAGTGAAGTTTAAGAGACTACTAGACAGGTATATGGAGGAATTTAAGGTGGGGGCTTATATAGGAGGCAGGGTTTGATGGTCGGCACAACATTGTGGGCCGAAGGGCCTGTACTGTGCTGTACTATTCTATGTTCTATACAACACTGTTATAAATTGTAACAGTAAACACAAAATGGAAGTCATTAGCTCCATGTTAATAAACTGCCAGCCTGTTGAATGCCATCTAGTAAAAACATTTTCTTTTGCCATTTTATCAGTTAGTCGTTTAGAGGGAATGTTGCATATAAGCAACATTCAGACAAAAAAAAAAGCTGAATTACAAATAAATATTTTTTAAGAAGAACACTATTGGGACAAGAAAGAAACAAAGTCCATTTTATTGCAAAGTGAACAAAGTTCATTGTGTTGCTAAAATGCAGTTATTGGGGTTGTACTTGTTGGTTCAAGAACCAAATGGCTGAAGGGAAATAGTCATTCTTGAACCAGGTGGAACAGGGTTTCCGGCTTCTGTACCTCCTGTACATGAGAAGATGTGGAGACCCAGAGAGTGGGGTATTTGATGGATGTTGCCATTTTGAAGCGGTGTCTCATGTGGATATTCTCAATGAAGGGGAGGGATGTGTTTTTACATTCATGTGCCTTCAAATGGCCATATCTAGTACCCAGTATGTATCCACAGAACATCAGACAGTACAGAGCAGGAACAGGCTTTGGCCCACAGTGGTGTCACCTGCAGATTTGCTGATCCAGATCACTGACATAGATGACATACAACAATGGCTCCAGGGATGTCTGTGCTTCTGCCAGGCCAGTGGCACCATGGGCAGCACTGAGGTTTGGCGGGGAAGGGTTAAATCAGGCAGAGTGATAGTGTTAGGAGATAAGGGGACGAACAGGAGAAGCCGTGACGGTATGTTGCCTCCCAGATGCTAGGGTCCAGGATGGCTTTGAGTGCCTGTGTCATAAGGGGGGTGCTGGGAGCGGACCCAAATGCCAGACACAGACACTGAGGTACTAGGAGCAGGACTAGGTGTGTCAAGCAAGCAAGGGAAGTGGGGAATAAATGACGCAGGACAAGACACAGGCCCTGGACAAGGCTAGCATACAGGGCCTGGGCTAGGACTAGACTAGGAAAGTGGGACCTGGATGAGGAACTAGGAACTTGGAACCTGGACAAGGACTCCGAGCCAGAGGCTGGACAGGGACCCGGAACCTGGGTCTTGACTCAGGCTCGGACCCCGGATCTAGGTGAGGACAAGACGTGGCTACAGGACTGGATGTGGAACTCCTGCACAGGACAAGAACATGAAGCTGTGGTTAGGACTAGACAAGGTACTTGGACGTGGCTTGGACTAGATGAGGTACTTCTGGGCTAGGCGAAGAACAAGGACAGGATGAGACCCCAAAGTCAAGCCTTGCTCTTGGGAGACAGGAACGCAGAACACAGAGCCTTGGTCTTGGGAGACAGGAACGCGAAACACAGACTCGGGATCCCTCCTTGGGTACAGGATGCAGGGCCAGGACTCATACACAGAATGCTGAACACGATGAGACAGTTCCCAACACAAGGTAGCGGCAGATGGCTGGACCTACCTAGTGAAGGTGTGGACACAGGGATGGTTTCCCAACACAAGGTAGCGGCAGATGGCTGGACCTACCTAGTGAAGGCGCGGACACAGAGACAGTTCCCAATATAAGGTAGCAGCAGACGGCTGGACCTACCTAGTGAAGGTGTGGACACAGGGATGGTTTCCCAACACAAGGTAGCGGCAAACAGCTGGACCTACCTAGCAGAGGCGTGGACACATGCAAGGTTGCAGGCAAGGCTTCAGGCAAAGGTTTCAGACGAGGCTTCAGGCGAAGGTAGCAGGCGAGGCTTCAGAAGAAAGGAGAAGGAAACAGTCCAGCAACTGAAGCTGAACCCAGGAGCTGTTTATGTAGCCAGCCCAAAATGGGAATCATGTGCCTCAATTAAGGCACACAACAGGACAAGGGAAAACTGGAAAACCTGGAATAAGGAACAACGGACCAGACCATGAACCAGAATGTGGACTTCACGGACCAGACCATGACCGCCTGAGTATATTCTCAGGAAGGAATGCAAGCAGTCAGAAGTCATGGTGCATATAGGCACCAAAGCCTGAGGTAGAAATGGGGAAGAGGTCCTCTGCAGAGAGTATAGAGAATTAGGGATGAGTCTGAAGATCAGGACCTCCAAGGTAGTAATCTCTAGATTACTCTCAGTACCATGTGCTAATCAGGAAGATAGTTCAGCCTTCACTGTGGAAGACACTAGCAGCATGCCAGAAATTTGATTGTCAAGGGCAGGAGTGTCATTGCTATTATTAAGAAGAAGGAGAAGGTTCTTGGGAAGCTGAAAGGTCTGAAGGTAGATAAATCACCTGGACCAGATGTAGTTGAAGAGATTGTGGAGACATTAGCAATGATCTTTCAAGAATCACTAGATTCAGGAAGCCTGGAAAATTGCAAAGGTTAGTCCACTCTTCAAGCTGGAAGAGAGGCAGAAGAATGGAAACTACAGGCCAATTAGTCTAGCCTCAGTGGTTGGGAAGATGTTGGAGTCAGTTATTAAGGATGAGGTTTTGGAATATTTGGAGGTGCGTAATAAAGTATGCCAAAGTCAGCATAGTTTCCTTAAGGGAAAATCTTGCCTGATAAATCTGTTGGAATTCTTTGGGGAAGTAACAGGCAGAATAGACAAAGGAGAATCAGTTGATGTGTATTTGGATTTTCAGAAGGCCTTTGACAAGGCGACACACATGAGGCTACTTAACAAGATAAACGCCCGTGGTATTACAGGAAATAGCATGGAAAGAAGACTGGCTGATTGGCAGGAGGCAATGAGTGGGAATAAAGGAAACCTTTTCTGGTTGACTGCTGGTGACTAGTGGAACCAGGGGTCGGTGCTGGGACTGATTATTTTAATGTTACATGTCAAGGAACTGGGTGATGGAAGAGATGGCGTTGTGGCCACATTTGCAGATGATTCAGAGATAAGTGGAGGAGCAGGTCTTGCTGAGGAAGCTAGGGGTCTGCAGAAAAACTTTGTCAAACTGGGAGAATAGGCAAAGAAGTGGCAGATGGAAAATAATACAGAGAAGTGTATGGTCATGCACTTTGGCAGAAGGAATAAAGGCAGACTATTTTCTAAATGGAGAGAAAATTCAAAACTCAGAGGTGTAAAGGGACCTGGGAGTCCTCATGCAGGTTTCCTTAAAAGTTAACTTGCAGGTTGAGTTGGTGGTGAGGACGGCAAATACAGTGTTAGCATTCATTTCAAAAGGACAAGAAGGTAAGAGCAAGGATGTGAGGCTGAGGCTTCATAAGGCACTCATGAGACCGCTTGTGGAGTATTGTGAGCAGTTTTGTGGGCCCTTACCAAAAAGAGATGTGCTGCTTTGGGGAAGGTCAAGAGGAGGTTCACGAGAATGATTCCAGAAATAAAAGTTTTAACACATGAGGAGCATTTGATGGTTCCGGACCTGTACTCACTGGAGTTTAAAAGAGTGAGGGAGGATCTCATTGAAACCTATCGAATATTGAAAGGCCTAGCTAGAGTGGATGTGGGGAGGATGCTTTCTAAAGTGGGAGAGTCTGGGACCAGAGGGCACAGCCTCAGAATAGAGTCAATTTAGAACAGAAATAAGAAGGGTGATGAATCTGTGGAATTCTTTGCCATGGACGGCTGTGCAGGTCAGGTCATTGGGTGTATTTAAAGCAGAGGCTGATAGGCTCTTGGTTAGTCAGGGTGGCAAAGGTTACGGGGAGAAGGCAGGAGAAAGGGGTTGAGAGGGATAATAAATCAGCCATGATGGAATGGCAGAGTCAATGTACTGAGAGGCCTGATTCCACTCTTATATCTTACGCACTGAAGAGGTTCCAGTTTATATTAGGAAAGTTGAAGCCCGCCCCCCACATGACAATAACCCTATTCTTTTTGCACCTTTCCTTATTCAGCCTGCATATCTGTTCCTCAATACCCCAGTGAATATTCAGAGGTTTGCAATAAATCCCATCAGTGTTTGGATTTCACCCTTCCTATTTTGAGTTCCACCCCTATAGACTCAGTGGACGAACCCTCCATTACATCCCCTCCGAGTGCAGCTGTGATATTGTCCCTGATTAATAGTGTATCTTCTCCACCTCTTTTACCTTTCTTGCAATCTTTTCTGAAACATCAAACCCCTTGGACATTAGGCACCCATTCCAGTCCCTCCCTCAACTGCATCCCTGTCCTGGCCTCAACACTGTAGTTCCAAGTACTCATCCATGATCTAAGTTCA
The DNA here is from genome assembly GCF_030028105.1 of Mobula birostris. Classification (NCBI taxonomy): domain Eukaryota; kingdom Metazoa; phylum Chordata; class Chondrichthyes; order Myliobatiformes; family Myliobatidae; genus Mobula; species Mobula birostris. The sequence continues at coordinate 5,706,522 of NC_092379.1, read as the reverse complement.
TCACTCTTACCATAATACTCCTAGCATTAAAAAACTACCAAACTATCTGTCTCATCATATCTCTTTCTTTGCTGCTGTCCATTTTCACTGACCCTAACATCCACCCTCTTCTCCATCTTTCCACTTTGACCTGGTGCTCTGATTCCCTTTCCCCTGTGAAGTTTATACTTTATACTTTATTGTCGCCAAACAATTGATACTAGAACGTAGTATACTAGTATACTCAAACACAGCGATATTTGATTCTGCTCTTCATGCTCCCTGGCTTACAAATCGAAAGTAAATATTAAAAATTTAAATTATAAATCAAACGTGGAAAATAGAAAAGGGAAAATAAGGTAGTGCAAAAAAACCGAGAGGCAAGTCCGGATATTTAGAGGGTACGGCCCAGATCCGGGTCAGGATCCGTTCAGCAGTCTTATCACAGTTGGAAAGAAGCTGCTCCCAAATCTGGCCGTATGAGTCTTCAAGCTCCTGAGCCTTCTCCCGGAGGGCAGAGGGACGAAAAGTGTGTTGGCTGGGCGGGTCGTGTCCTTGATTATTCTGGCAGCACTTCTCCGACAGCGTGCAGTGTAAAGTGAGTCCAAGGACGGAAAATTGTTTTGTGTGATGTGCTGGGCCGTGTTCATGATCTTCTGCAGCTTCTTCTGGTCTTGGACAGGACAACTTCCATACCAGGTTGTGATGCACCCTAGAAGAATGCTTTCTACGGTGCATCTATAAAAATTAGTGAGCGTTTTAGGGGGCAGGCCAAATTTCCTTAGCTTCCTCAGGAAGTAAAGGCGCTGCTGGGCCTTGGTTGGACCAAGTCAGGTCATTTGTGATATTGACCCCGAGGAACTTAAAGCTTTAATTAGTAGCACTAGCGAACCTGCCACCAGGATACTGGTTCCTCTCCAGTTTAATGCAACCTGTCCCTGTCCCAGAAAAGCTTCCATTATTCAAGAACCTGAAACCCAGGTCTCTACACCAGCTCCTCAGCTACTCATTCATCTGTACTATCTTGCCCTGACCAGCACATGGCACTGGGAGTAATCCAGGGATTACTAACTTGGATGTCCTGTTCTTCAGCCTCTTTGCTAACTTCCTAACTTCTCTGTGTGGGACCTCTTTCCCCTTCCTACCTACATCATTAGCGACAATGTGTTGCTCACCCCACCCTCGTCCCTTGAGAATATTCTTCAGTTGCTCTGAAAAAACCTGGACCCTAGCACCTGGCAAGCAAACCCACCATCCTGACTTTTCTGTCGTGGACACAGAATCTTCTATCTGTCCCCTGAACTATCAAGTCTCCATAAGACCATAAGATATAGGAACAGAATTAAGTCATTTGGCCCATCGAGTCTGTTCTGCCATTTCATCATGGCAGATCCAATTTTCCTTTCAGCCCCTGTCTCCTGCCTTCTCCCTGTATCCCTGTATTGGTCATGCACTGACCAATGAAGAATCTGTCAATCTCTGCCTTAAATATACATAAAGACTTGACCTCCACAGCTGCCTGTGGCAAAGAATTCCACAGACTCCCCATCCTCTCGCTAAAGAAATTACTCCTCATCTAATTCTAAAAGGACGCCCCCTGTATTCTGAGGCTGTGTCCTCTGGTCTTAGACTCTCCCACCATAGGAAACATTTTCTCCACATCCACTCTATCAAGGTCTTTCACCATTCGATAGGTTTCAATGAGGTCACCCCTCATTTTTCTGAATTCCAGTGAATACAGGCCCAGAGCCATCCAACACTCTTCATATGACGAGCCATTCAAACCTAGAATCATTTTCATAAACCTCCTTTAAACCCTCTCCAGTTTCAGCTCATCCTTTCTAAGATGAAGGGCCTAAACCTGCTCACAATACTCCAAGTGAGGTCTCACCAGTGCTTTACAAAGTTTCAACATTACATTCTTGCTTTTATATTCTCGTCCTCTTGAAATGAATGCCAACATTGCATTTGCCTTCCTCACCATCAACTCAACCTGCAAATTAACCTTCAGGGAATCCTGCCCAAGGACTCTCAAGTCCCTTTGCACCTCAGATTTTTTTTGTATTTTCTCTCCATTTAGAATATAGTCTACCTTTTCATGCCTTCTACCAAAGTGCAGGACCATACACTTCCCATCACTGTATTCCATCTGCCATTTCTTTGCCCATTCTCCTAATCTGTCTAAGCCCTTCTGTAGCCTCTCTACTTCCTCAAAACTATCTGCCCCTCCAGCTATCTTCATATCATCTGCAAATTTTTCAACAAAGCCATCAAGTCCGTCATCCAGATCATTAACATATAACATAAAAAGAACCCGTCCCAACACAGAGTCCTGTGGAACACCACTAGTCACGGGCAGTCAGTCAGAAAAGGCTCCCTTTATTCCCACTCTTTCCCTCCTGCCAATCAGTCACTGTTTAATCATGCTAGAATCTTCCCTGTAATACCATGGGCTCATAGCTTGTTCAGCAGCCTCAAAGTCTTTCTGAAAATCTAAGTACAAATCAATTGATTCTCCTTTGTCTGTCCTGCTTGTTATTTCTTCAAAGAATTCCAACAGATTTGTCAGGGAAGATTTTTCCTTGAGGAAACCATGCTGACTACAGCCATGTGCCTCCAACTACCCTGAGACCTCATCCTTAATAATTGACTACAACATCTTCCCAACCACTGAGGTCAGACTAACTGGCCTATAGTTTCCTTTCTTCTGCCCCTTTCCCTTCTTGAAGAGTGGACTAACCTTTGCAATTATCTAGTCTTCTGGAACCATTCCAGAATCTAGTGACTCTTGAAAGATCATTACTAATGCCTCCACAATCTCTTCAGCCACCTCTTTCAGAACTCTGGGGTGTAGTCCATCTGGTCCAGGTGACTTATCCACCTTTTAGTTTCCCAAGAATCTTCTCTGTAGTTATGATAATTTCACACACTTCTTGACCCCCTGACACCTGGAACTTACACCATCCTGCTAGTGTCTTCCACCATTCTATTCCAAAGGTTCAAAGGAACATCTAAACAAGCCTGATGCATTTTGGAAACAAGTCCTGTGGACTGATGAAGTTAAAATAGAGCTTTTTGGCTGCAATTAGCAAAGGTATGTTTGGAGAAAAAAGGTTGCAGAATTTCATGAAAAGAGCCTCTCTCCAACTGCTAACGCATGGGGGTGGATCGATCATGCTTTGGGCTTGTGTTGCAGCCAGTGGCACGGGGAACATTTTCTGTAAAAAAGCCGAAGATGAAAAGAGGATGGCTTCTACAACCGGATACTAATCCCAAACACACCTCAAAATCCACAATGGACAACCTCAAGAGGCACAAGCTGAAGGTTTTGCCATGGCCCTCACAGTCCCCCGACCTAAACATCATCGAGAATCTGTGGATAGACCTCAAAAGAGCAGTGCATGAATCTCACAGAACTAGAGGCCTTTCGCAAGGAAGAATGGGTGAAAATCCCCCAAACAAGAATTGAAAGATTCTTAGCTGGCTACAAAAAGCGTTTGCAAGCTGTGATACTTGCCAAACGGGGTGTTACTAAGTACTGCCACGCAGGGTGCCCAAACTTTTGCTTCAGGCCCTTTTCCTTTTTTGTTATTATTTTTTAAAATTCAATTTTCTAATTTAATTACATAGAATAATATCTACCCTCCCCCTCCCCTTAACCCTTCCCCCATAACATACCCCTACCTAAAAAACAAAGAAAAAAAGCAGGAAAAAGAAGAAAGGAAGAAAGAAAGACTGCTCCATGGGATTCGAAATAAATTTAATATATGTATTTGTTATTTTGAAACTGTAAAAGATGGAAATAAAGAAGTTTTCTTGCTTAAAATATTAAAGAAATGTGTCATCTTTAACTTTATGCCTTTTGGAAATCAGTTCATCTTTTACTCGCTTAGCTATTCACAGTAACAGAAATTTTGACCGGGGTGCCCAAACTTTTGCATACCACTGTATATATGCAAGGTGGGAAGATTATGGTTCTGTAGAGGAGTCAAGGATTATGCGCAACAGGGATTATGGCTGCAATCTTTCTCAACTGCCGATTGGAAGGGTCGATGGTGGAACTGTTTGGCCAAATTCTACCCCTATTTCCCGCGCCAGTGTAGGTTGCTGTTGTAAAATACACTCAGTGGCCACTTTATTAGGTACACCTGCTCATTAATGCAAATATCTAATCAGCCAATCATGTGGCAGTCACATAATGGATCAAAGCATGCAGACATGGTCAAGAGGTTCAGTTGTTGATCAGACCAAACATCAGAATGGGGAAGAAATGTGATCTAAGTGTCTTTGACCATGGAATGATTGTTGGTGTCAGATGGGGTGGTTTGAGTATCTCAGAAACTACTGATCTCCTGGGATTTTCACGCACAACAATCTCCAGAGTTTACAGAGAATGATGTGAAAAATATCCAGAAATTGGCAGTTTTGTGGGTGAAAAGTGCCTTGCCAATGAGAGAGGTTGGAGGAGAATGGCCAGACTGGATGGGCTACAGCAGCAGAAGACCATGAACATACACTCAGAGGCTACTTTACAAGACAGAGGTACCTAATAAAGTGGCCACTGAGGGTTTGGAAAATGTCACCTCATTGTCTCAGCAGTACCAAACACTACATTAGTTCAGTTGCCTTCCTTTCAAAGGAGTGACTGAAACTTATGGTAGCATCGCGGTTAACGTAATGCCTTACAGCGCCAGTGACCCGGGTTCGATTCCCGTCACTGTCTGCAAGGAGTTGGTACATTCTCTCCATGACCATCTGAGCTTCCTCCGGGTGCTCCAGCCAGACGTGGAGAGAGTAGCAGCTTCAAGTTCCTGGGTGTCCAGATCTCTGAGGATCTAACCTGGTTCCAACATATCAATGTAGTTATAAAGAAGGCAAGACAGTGGCTATATTTTATTAGGAGTTAGAAGAGAGTTGGCAGGTCAACAAATACACTCCAAAACTTCTATAGATGTACTGTGGGGAGCATTCTGTCAGGCTGTATCACTGTTTGGTACGAGGGGGCTACAGCACAGGACCGAAAGAAGCTGCAGAGGGTTGTAAATCTAGTCGGTTCCATCTTGGGTCCTAGCCTACAAAGTACCCAGGACTTTGGAGCAGTGTCTCAGAAAGGCAGCGTCAATTATTAAGGACCTCCAGCACCCAGGACATGTCCTTTTCTCACTGTTACGATCAGGTAGGAGGTACAGAAGCCTGAAGGCACACACTCAGCGATTCAGGAACAGCTTCTTCCCCTCTGCCATCCGATTCCTAAATGGACATTGAATCTTTGGACACGACCAAAGATTTTTTAAAAATTATATATTTGTTTTTGTATGTTTTTTAAAAAATCTATTCAATATACATAATTGATTTACTTGCTTATTTATTATTTTTATTTTACTATTTTTCTCTCTCTGCTAGATTATGTGTTGCAGTGAACTGCTGCTGCTAAATTAACAAATTTCACGTCACATGCCGGTGATAATAAACCTGATTCGGATTATTCTCCCACATCCCAAAGACGTAGAGGATAGTAGGGGTCATATGGGTGTCACTGGACAGCGCGGTTCTTACACCGTGCCGAACCTTTAAATAAAAAAAATACTCCTGACCCAATTCTTCAGCGTTTGGTAAAATAATATGCATACTTATAACGTGAGAGGCTAGTCTGTGACAAGACGCTGCTTCAAGTCCCAGTGCAGAGAAACGCGCATAGAAACCTCAACCAGCATTCGGTGCAGTACCGAGGGAGCTCTGCGCTGTCACAGGTGTCAATCTTCGTGGCGGCGAGGTGGTGCAAGCAGGTAGTGCTGCTGCTTTGCGTCCCAGAGACCTGGGTTCGATCCCGGCCTCCAGAGCACTGGCTGTGCGAGTCTGCGTGTTTTCCCTGAGCTTAATCGTGGTATTCTGGCATCCTCCCACATGCTGTAAAGATGGTTAATCGGTGAGAGAATCAGGACGATGCTGACAGGTACCTGAACGAGGTTACAGGGAAATGGGATTATTCTAAGAGATAAAAGACTCAATGGGTTGAACTCGTTGTGCTTAATAAAGTCATGGATCCGCAAAACAGACGTTCCAGTAGTTGTCAGATGGACATTGGAACAATCAGCCCTGGCATTACCAAACTGTCGTTTGTGCAAAACGTGTCAGAAGTTAATGGTCTGTTAAGGAGCTGACTACCTGACCCAAATCCAACAGGGCGAACTACACGCCAAGGGTAGATTAGATCAGAAATCACTTTTCTTGGGGGATTTGATCTAAGAAACATTCTGCCCAGGACCTCTGGCTCACGTCAGGTCTGAATTATCCATGGATTGGCTGCAGCCAATGGGAACATCTTGACAGAAAGGCAGAGAACAGTACGGCAATGCAGGAAAACGAGAATGCAATGGCAATTTCATGAAACAGAAAGCAGTGGTATCTTATTGCTGTCCGGTGACCAAGGATCCCCTCTCAGCTAGCTTCACCAAAAAAGGGTTGTCTCATCATTGTGGGAGCTGTTGGGGTCTGCGTTCCCTACAGCAGCACCAACAGTTCAGAATTACCCACAGCTTCACTGAGGTAGCAAAACTGGTTTGAAAGGAATAAAGGCGTAGAGTATTTTCTAAACAGAGAGCGAAACCTCGCACTGTTTACTCGGCTCTGTGATGAACTGCGGCTACTGCCTGCTCTAGCTGCAGTGATACCTGGCTTCGTGTCTTTTCTAAAACTCCGGTTCTGAAGCTAATTGGTTACTTTTACGGTTTGCAAATTTTGTTTTTTCTCCCCCTCTCTCTGCGCTTTGGGTGTTCAATAATCTTTTTAATAGGTTCTTTTAAGGTTTTTGCTTTGTGGCTGTCTCTAAGAGGACAAATCTCAAGGTTGTATAATGTATGCATACTTTGATAACAAATGTACTTTGAACTTTAAGTTCAGAAATCAGAGATACAAAGGGACTTGGGAGCCCTCATGAAAGATTCTCTAAAGGTTAATTTGGAGGTTGAGTCAGTTGTAAGGGAGGGAAATGTGACGTTAGCATTCAGTTCGAGTGGACTTGAATATAAATGCAAGGATGCAATGCTGAGGCTTTGTAAGACACTGAGGCCTCACTTGGAGTACAGTTTAGGTCAACTTATCTAAGAAAAGATTTGCTAGCACTGGAGTGAGTACGGGGCCATGAGAATGATCTGGGGAATGAAAGGGTTAACATATGAGGTGCATTTGGTGGTTCTGGGCCTGTACTCACTGAGATTCAGAGGAATGGGGGTGGGGGGGGAGGTGGTGGTGTGCTATCTAATTGAAGCCTGTCAACTATTGAAAGGCTTAGATAGAATTAACGTAGAGAGGATGCTTCCTGAACTGGGCGGAGTCCAGGACCAAAGGGCACAGCTTCAAAACACAAGAACATCTCTTTAGAACAGATATGAGGAGGGATTCCTTTAGCCAGCGAGTGAATTTGTGGAATTCATTACCACGGATGACTGTGGAGACCAAGTCATTGGGTATATTTAAAGTGGAGGTTGATAGGTTGTTGATTAGTAAGGATGCCAAAAGTTATGGGGAGAAGGCAAGAGAATTGGGTTGAGAGAGAGAGAGAAGAAACAGCAGAACAGACTCGATGGATTATAAGGCCTAATTCTGCTCCGATGTCTAAGAGAAAGATTCCCCTCACCCTTTTTTTATTTTGGCAGGAAGCTGGGTGCCTTTGAGGGTGAATCCAACCAGGTCCTGGCCAAGTATATTCTTCTCAGAGGTCAGCGATTTGCAAGGCATCAAAATGCCAGAGTGACATTGGGCACATCAGCAGTGAGGGTCATGTGGCTGTGTAATATGGTAAGGAGTTGGCCTGTGTAATAATGCAGCAGGGTATGATACTATTGGGATTGGGCTCATCAGTGTATAATGCACACAGTAGCGAGTACTCCTCCTGTAGATAACTAGGGGACAATACTGTCAATATTCACAATAATCTGCTGGAAAAATTCAATAGGCGAAGCAGCATCTGCAAGAGCTAATGACTTGAAGTTTCAGGTCTTAACCCTGCATCAGGTCTCTGTTCAACCGCGTCACATTGCATCTTTCATCCGATCTTCCTGGTTCTTTTTTTGTGTGGGAGGAGGGATTTGGGGCTGATGTTCCTGTTCTGTTTTGTTTATTTTTTTTAATACATGCAGGAGGGATTTGAGATCGATGTACCCATTTCATTTTTGTGTGTGGTGGTGGGGGGAGGGGGTTACTGATTGATGATCTTGATTTCGCGGCTACCCGGGGAAGGAGGATTTCAAGTTGTATACTTTGATAATAAATTAACCTTTGAACCTCAAATTTTGACAACCCAGCTGGAGGAACTCAGCAGGTCAGACAGCATCTACAGAGAGGAATAAAGAGCCAACGTGTTGGGCTGACACATCCCATTCATCGCGAATGGAAAGGGGGAAGAAGTCAGAATATGGAGGTGGCGGAGGAAAAGGAGAAGCCAGAGTGTGATAGGTGAGACCAGGTGAGGTTTGGGTGTTGGGACAAAGAACGTATCAGAAGAGGGAATGCTTGGGGGAGGGGGCAAGAGATATGCTTGGGTGTTGTTATGTGGAGGAAGCTGCCTCTGTTTTCAGGAGGTGTACACAATAAAAGAGTCTCAATCCTTGATGGATGCCGAAAATAGGAATGGGAGAAACCACTGGAAGTGCAGTGCAATCCAAGGCCAGTGAAGGATGCAGAAACAGTGTGACAGATTGCATCAAGGTCCTTGACAGGATGAAAAGGTTCACCTTCTTTACAACTGGCAACTTGCTTTTGGTACTGGAGACTGAAATCTAATGGGCAAAGTTCAGATATTGTCTTCTATGGAAGGCTGTCACAGCTTGTTTAATAGAAACAAGAGATTCTGCAATGTTGGGAATACACACACACACATACACCTGGAGGAACTCAGCAGGTCAGGCAGCATCTATGAAGAGTCGACCTTTTAGGTCAATAGATGCTGCCTGACCTGCTGAGCTCCTCCAGTTTTGTGTGACTACAAATGAGTATTGGACAGGTTGGGTTGAATTGTTCTCCGATCTTGGCAATTCATTTGCAAATGCTTCGTCACTATACGAGGAGACATTATCGGTGCGCTGTCCATTTGTGGTGTCTTCTGAATGCTTTGCCTTGACATACTGATCATTCAGTTGATTGGTTGTCATTATAGAAATTCAATTGTGGTGTAGGGAGGGGGTCTCGTCGCTGATCGTCTGTGTGGCACACTCTGTATGCTGTCTGGAATTTTGCCTGCACTGGCTTATAGATGGGATTGAGGTCTATATCTGTTTATAGAATTGCTTGTGGAAAACCATGCTTCTAGGAATTCTCTTGGAAGCTATCTATGGGGATCCACGAACATTGACTGGCTGTAAAGCAGCGTGACCAACTCTCCCGAGTCTCTATGCATGGAGATCGAGAGGGGCACAAATTCAACTGGGCATCGGTGAAAGTCATGGTACAAGCAAATACATGGCATATGCAAGAGAGTTCCTAGAAGTGTGATTTTCCGCAAACAATTTTGTAAACAGAGTTGAAGACCTTAATCCTATTTATGAGCCGATGCCGGCAAAATTCCAGACCACAGCGCACAGCGTTTGCCACGCAACCAACTGGTAATGAGACTCCCTCCTGACGTCACATCCAGTTTCCGTAATGACAACCAATCAACTGATTGGTAAGTGTATAAAGACCAAGTGTTCAGAGGACACACAAGTGAACAGCGCACTGAGGATGTCTCCTTGCATGGTGACGAAACTTTAGCAAATGGACTACCAAGATTGGAAAACAACTCAACCATCAACAACCCAATCTACACATTTTCCCAGATATTTCCAAGAATTGGGCAGGCGTAGAAAGGGAAAAATAATCTGCAGTGTTTAAGGGAAATTGTAGCAAAGAGATTGAATGGATTGGACCTTCACACTGCTGGGATCAGAGATTGGCCCCCATAGTTTAGTTAAGGAAACCAAGCACAGACAAAGGCATGAATAATTGGATTAAATGCTTTTACTTTCTTTAAAAGAATGATTTATTAACTATGATACATAGCACATAAGGCTGTAAAGTTTTTACACCATTCCCATTAAAACAAATTACAATACTTCAGCAAATACATGATTTTCCGCAGGAGGTCACTACCTCACCCTCTTAGCTTAACCACATGCACTCTAGTTGTATTGGTCCTGACCACCATTCAGACTTCTTTTTTTTTCTCTTTTTAAAAGGATTAGTTTCAAAGATATTCATTCCATTTTCCCTGGAATGACTTTAGCTCATTATGGCCAAGATCTTCATCGGAAAGGAAAAAAAGATATTTGACCAAATCAACCGTGCAAACAGTTTTAAAACTGATTTTGTATGGAGGTGACTTCCACTGCTCCAGGGATGGAGAGAGACACTTTGGTTGCAAGCCGCCACCCACCCATCTTCATTTGTCCACCTGCAAGTCCTACAAAATGGTGTACAAGCCAAATCCCAAGGCACTGGTTACATCCATCAGGCCAATTCCAGTCCCCTTTCACAGTGTGATTGGCATGCAGAAGTGTATGGGTGCATGCCTGTAATGATCAGGTTTCCAGGGAGTGAGAGAGCTTTGAGGTCAGCCTTTCACAAAGGCATTCTCATATCCCTGATCTTGCCTGGCAGCCGGTGGTCAGTGCTTTCCGAACAGGAAGTGCGGGTCTCCCGAAAGTCAGCGAAACTCCAAGCACAAAATCACAAAGTTGGCATGCATCCGCCATTCTGGCCTGCTTCCTTCCTGAAGCTGTGTATCGTGGTGGTGGTGGTGGTGGGGTTGAAGCCATCAAAAAACACGTTCCAAGGCAACCAAAGGTGGAGAGAATACCAAGGGGTATTGGAAAAAGCTGCACATTGCAATTTCCACAAATGAACTAAAATTTCTCTGGCACAGGATTCAACGGACAGAACCACCATTTTACTGTCAATAAAACACTGGCAATCTGTAGTATAATTGATCCGGAATCGATGGGAACTACTTTATTAAATGCAACAAAAAAAGTTCTAAACACCAGTGACTAAAGGATCCGAACCTTTAGACTCTTAAGAATACAACCAACCATTCTTTACATACAGTTACCATTTTGTAAAAAGTAATGGCTACCCAAACTCTCAGACCAATATTACATTATATATTCAATACTCATTTTTTAATTCAAATAAGCGTTAATTAACATATTGAAAACATTTTACAGGTGTAGAGTACCGAATAAAAAGTTAGGACACAGCACTGATCCCACCTCCTGTATTTTCCAGTACTAGGTGTCGAACAATAGCTCACTGAAGTTTAAGTGAATCTGGGGAGAAGGCCTTACACAGCACTGATTGTACACATTCCATTTTTTTTTTTGAAATTAAAGCAATTACAAGCTTCTTACTTCAGATTATAGGTTACACATTTAGGCAGGTTAAAAAAAAATTACACAGCAGCATTACAAACGAAACCAGGATAACTTGTATGGCGAGGAAATGACGGCAGAATTTTTATTGTCATGAAAGCAGCTTGTTTGGCTACAATAGCAGATATACTGCATTTCTGAGCTCGAAAGCAAAGCCCACGCCTATTGTAAGTTATTAAAACTGAATTTCTCAGCAGGTAGTTTAGAAACTAGAAGAAAAATACACAAGTGTTTGAGTAAGGAAAAAATGGGTAAGTACAAGTTGATTCTTTGACTATAACTAAAATTAACCAATTTCAATGGGGTTTGGAGGCAAGTATCTTATCACTTTCCCATTCCTGCCTATTCACATCTAGATGTTCCATGCTGAAAAGCAGGAGCTGGCAGGTCAGGAGAGACCTTGTGAGACTGCACACTGCTCTGGGAGCGAGGGAACTTAAGGGATTTGCATTTCCAAGCCAAGCCGGCTGTGGGAGACACTGTGCATCCTTGTGATCTAAAGCACACCCGATCCAGGTTCTGAGTAACAGTATGCCTTGGCAGCTTCTTTCCAACTGTCACACTCCCACTATCAAACCCTGTACTGCAGTAAGGCCGCAGAGGAGGACGGAAACCAGCATGAAAGAAAACTGGGGCATTCCACAAATCACTGCTCTTCAGACAGTGCACTCTGCTGGAAGCGCAACAGGTAGTGTAAAATAGAGCTAGTGCTTGCTTCAAAATAGAGGGAGGGAGGGATCCAGCATATTTCAGCATGCTCATCATCACCCCCCCCCCCCACTTGCTTGCAGTCTCCCCACAGCTGGATTTACCAAACAAATATTGCAAAAACAACTTTTGGCCTGGGAGTCAGGTACTGCCAGCCAACTATGTTCTCCACCCATGTCCTGCAATTTATACAGAACCTGATTACACAGTCAATTACTGATCATTCCAATCAAATTACAGAGCGGGGAGATTCGGCTGTACAAATCACAATCAATTGGAGAAAAATTTTTACATTAGGTATCAGAATAAACCAATGTGCCACTAAACAAATTCTCATCATTATCCTGAAATGCATGCAGTTTTTAGCTCCCCAGAGTCACCAGTGCAACATTAAGAAGAGAAAAATAATTTAAATGGCATACTCTAACAGACTGCAGATGGGTGGCGAGTTATCGATCACATTTGAACCGCCACGGAAGAGAGGTGCGAGGACAGGCCAGGGAGGACGAGGGACGAATGGATGACAAAATGAATCAGGGAGTGAGTTAGCTCAATGTTAATATGGACGCAAAGAAAAAAAGTCACAACACATTCGACAGGAGCATCAGATATGGTTTGAAGCAGGAGAAGGTATATTTTCAACCAAAATGTTTTCTACCTTCAGCCAAGCTGAAATATAATTATAAAGATGGCTTGCAATCCATAAACATCCCAGCTGTTCTATTTTCTGTGGGTGAAACACCTCATTATGTCCCTCGTGACATCATCTGCCATATTATAGCTCCACAGCACATACACAAGTGTATTTTTAGGACATAACTGAAGATCTGGAAGCTGCTGTTACCTCCCCCCCCCGCCAATCAATTACATTCATTTTAGTTATTCGATGCATGTTGCTAAGATGTTGTACCAGTTGGGTGTGATAGACCTTTCTCAGGATAGCTATTAAACTTCTTGCTCTTTCTGAAGCACAGCACAATGTGTGCAGTATTAGTTTCCAATTAAATTCTCTGATCAGTCCGTAATAGATAATTTTCCTCGTCCTGACCTATGCCAGGGTCCAGCTCCTCAGAGCGTCACCCCGCCAGCCAAGTTGTCACTGTATACCACCCAGGATTACATATCACTGATTTTTAACTGGCATATTACTTTCCTTGCCTGCAAGAGGGGAGAAAGAATCACTATTCACTTATTCCAAACACCACTGCTGTAACTATACTCTGCATGTTTACTTTCTGAAATACAGCAACTGAACACCGAGCAGAGTGGGTTTTTGGACAAAATCTCTCACGTGTAAACAGCAGCAGTGTGCTTTTTCAGAACAAACTAGCTTTAATAAATCCTCCAGCCACCCCCCGCCAACAAAAGAAAAAAACTCTCGTGCTAGCTCTTGCCGGCTTGCAGGGAGATGGACTATATAAAAAAGCTGAACCACACCAACCTATTGCAACGATGATCAGTTGGCAGAAGGATCAAGGAAATCTAGTGTTGATTCTCCAATGTGCCTCACTCATGACTGAGAGTCTGAACAGCCGAGTTAGCCTGGACAAGTGACATGTACCCAGGGCAAGTTTTTATTTAAAAAAAAGCAAATCATCATAATGCATGTAGAAACTCATACAACACCACAACTTAAATGAGGCAGTACAATTTCCCTATTTCAGGTACTGTTCTGCATTCCCAAATCAGCCTCAAGGTACTTAGACACTGCTCTACACCCCTCCCCCCAAAAAAATTTGCAACCTCCCACTACGCATCCGATACTTTCTATGCCATCCTCCAGCAGTCTTTCTGACCTGGCCCATGAGGGTATCTATGCAGTAATGAATCAAAGTCAGCCTAACAGCAGGCTCATGCTCAGCAGACATTGTGCTGAAACCTAACTGACTACAAGCTTCTTAAAATCATACTCCCATTTCTTTAAACTGGCATGACAAAACCTATTACATACTGAGCATTCACCTATTCACTGCCTTGCCAAGCACACATTAGAAAGTATGGAGACAGTGTAACAGAACTTGTCAAGCAAAAGGCAAAAATGTGACCAACATTGGAACAGCCTGTAGAATTCATTTGCAGAAGATGCGGGATAGTTTGATCACTAATACCTCACGCCTGATAATCACAGACTCAGGGAAAGAGTTTAACCTGGAGGGGAAGATGTCTGCCTGTCTTTAAAGGTTCACTGGCAATGCTTCGTATTCTAACAATTGGACATGCTAGTGCAACTTGTGAAGATAACCTTCACATTTGCAGAGAACACCAGAAAAGGCAAACCTGTAGCTTCCAGCACAAATAATCAGGTTAAGTTTGCCTTTCCTCCAAGCCCCAAAATGATATTTTTCCAATCAACAAAATTTCTTTCCTGATTTTTTAATTAAAGACAGGTAATGCTTTGCTTTGGAGCTACCCCATAAGACTCCGAGATTCATCTACACACATTTCTTCCTTGCTATCAAGTCACTGAAAATGGTTAAAATGCCTTGGATGAACCGAAAAGCAAAGAATATATAAGCACCTGGGCACTAAAAGGTCAATTTTGTCATCGAGAGGGAATTCTGAACAGGTTCAGCAATTGATCCCCTTTCGACATTATTTAAGATCAGCTTTGAAAGGGGATGATACCACAACAAACTAAGCTTAAAGTGCAAATTGTCCCAAGAGGAAATTGTGCAAAAATCCCCCCAAACTACAAAACGTTTAGAAAAGCTAGAATATGATTTATTGTCTACAATTACCTCAGAAAAATAATCACTTTGATAATGATAATCAGTACTTGCACAAGGTGATAGCTTTAAGAATTTTACAGGTGTAGCAATCCAATTTCAATTTCTACCTCCTCAAAACACTGTAGATTGTGCAAACTAGACCCCATGTGTTATAGGGTGCAATATTGATATGGATTGCACAGACACTGCATCTCTCATTCTTCAAATCTCTGTAAACCTCTGCCTACTTTTAGTTTAGCCAAATATGTTTTCAGATTAAAAATCTGGATATGCATTGTATGGTGAAACGAGGTTTTTTCTGCTATTCCATGAATTCAGATCACATGAATCTTTGCTAACCCATGGAAGGGGCAAATTTCATCAAGGTGACTAACTTGGGAGAGAGAATAGATATGCTAATCAGATCTTTTAATACGGTGTTGGAATGACTGGCGATTCCTTCATATCTATACAACACAAATTAATTTTAACTGGTTTAAATGGTCAAGCAACACACTGAGCTCTTACACAGTCATGGTAACTGGGTGAAACATATTGATAGTCAGCAGCTCTCCTCTGGAAGGGATTATGATGAAACTCAAAGAAAACCAGTCTCCAACAAACTTTTCTCTCCCTCACAATGAATCATTTTGGAAACAGCAAAGTGAAGACATGTTCAGAATAATTTTTAAAAAACAGGCAACCATTTCCCATCTGAAGATGGATTTGTAAAATATCAAAACAAGATTGATGGTTGAATAAATTGCACCAACCCTTACGACTGTGTCTAAAATTGCTTCCAAATTAAAGCAGCTGGCCCATAAAACCAGATACAATTAATCTTTAGTTCTGTTGTGCCTGATTTAATTGTTTTTTGTGGAGTACCGCAATAGATATGTGGAAACCATAAACTAAATTTGTTCGCATACTGTTTTACAAGATTTATTGGGGTGGCAAGGTGAGGGGGAGAAGATAATGCCAAAATACAACTAACAATGCACCCCCTGGCAGTTTTGTCAATCTGCAGCAATTTACCTAAATATATTTCAAAAGTTTTTCACTGAAGTTTTCACATTACAACTATGTATTTACTTCTAGTTGATGAAAAGTGAACAGATGCCCACACCTTTCTCCGATCCAAACTCAGGAATAGGGACTGAAGATTAGGAAGCCCTCTTATAGTCAGGCAAGTTTTCTTAAGCAGGCACCTGGCACGGCGGGGAGGGAGAGGGAAGGGGAAGGAAAATGCCACAGTGCGTACAGCCAATTATTTAACATCCAACCATGACGAGCAGATACAGCAATTCATTTCAGAAGCCACTTTTCTATCCACTTGGTAGGTCAGCTGATTTTGTTCTCGCTGATGACATCCAGTGTTGTCAACCATTTGATTTTTTGACATGCCTGCACTGATAGATTTTGTTTCAATGAATGCCAGACTGGGGTTTGCATTAAACTGAAGCAGGTAGAGTGATCACATTCAGTAACGGACGAGTTGGGCAGGATGATCCTCTTACCAGTACAACTGGCTTTGATGAACATTTGGTAAGACCTCATTGCTAAGTTAAAATAATGTCAACTGGTATTTCTGCTGCACAAAAAATAAAGAGGCACTGATCCATTCTTAATGCAAGCCTGATACACTTGTCAGTCCAGTTCACAATGTCAGTAGGTAGAATTCAAACAATGCTGTCCAAAATATTTACTACTCCCCAAATTTAAAGTGTATTGGAGGACAATTTAATTTTTTTTCTCTCTCTAGAAGCATTAGCTTGGAAAATTTGGAATCATTATTCAATCAGCGAGCAATGATACATCTCAACCTCTCCCAACAATCATAACTGGGAAACAAGGACTGCGGCAACACATTGCAAAAGGTTTTTTTGACATAGATCTCATTTCAGATATACATACACCAAAAAAAAAAAATCAGAATTGAATGATAGATCATCTCATACAGAAGCATTTGATCACTGGGTAATCCATTTCACATTGTGTCCAGTCAATACACACAACATTGATTTTGTACAAAAGGAGACGCACACAAACACATTACATTTTAGCTGTTATCAGAGTGACCGCAATTATACGTACCGTACCCAAACTGGCAGAGTTTGATACTTAGAATGACCAAGTGTTGTGAAATAGATACGCTGGCACAGCCCTATGAGGGAAAACAGAAGCTGAGAAAACAGTCAGCCAGGTAATGATGGATTTGCCCCCTGACCCTAAAGAGCAAACTTGCTGCAAGCTCGAGGCAGGTGCTGACAGCTCCAAGAACAAATCACCAGAAAGTTATGCTGCTCATGATCAACAGCATACTTCATAGCTACTGCCAATAAGCTCACTGAATGGTGAATTCTTGTGTATATGTAGTGTCATGTGTAGTGTCATGTGTAGTGAAGATTCTCATATTCGGTGGAATTAAAATTTTAGTGTTTTTTCTTTTTAAAAAAAAGAGGATCCCTTATGCTGTCTTCAAACTAGGCTTTTAACCGATTCAAGTCCAAGAATGTTTCAGGTATGAAACGTGACATATTTATTAGTGTTGAATGAATCTCTTTCCCGTTGCCAACACCTTTCCCCCACTCTCTTAGGCACTGAGTGGTGCTGAGGTATGATTCAATGGGTAGTGACCCCCCTCCCCTAACCCCCCCTCCCCCCACCCTAGTATCACATCAAATTAAGTCATTCTTGAAGCACGATCCCAGCAAGGATATTCAAGTATGGAAGATGGGGCAGCAGGGTCAAAATGTTTTCCCCATTGAGTCACTGTGAGCCCATTCTCTCCTCAAAGAGTTTAGACACTCTGCAGATAATATAAATGCCCCACCCTAAGATGGCTATGAAACCTTAACAGACCGTGCACGTGCTGACATGCCACACAAGCATTTTAAGTACTTGAAGAATTCAAACTGAGCGGAAGCCACATCGTAAACCACCTTAACTACTGCCTGAACAGATGTGTGGCATTGGCTGAGACGACAATTATTTATGGCCGGTGGGGGTGCAGGGAGAGAGGGGAGATGATGACCTCTGCAACTCTTCGAACCCAAGGTTTCAGTTCTCTAAAGGGTGAACACAGATCTGACTTACAGGTTTGGTTAGCTGTGAGATTTCCTCGTGTGTGAGAGAGACTCCAATTTGGCACTGTGTACATATCAGGACCAGCAGGCCACTCGGAGCTCACTTCTGGCTATGGGAAGGACAGAGAAGTAGTGGTAACCCCGCCCCCCCCCCCCAACACCCACCCCCACCACTAATCCGAAGAATGACCCATGGCAAACTAAACTGGAGTGGCTTGTTTGGGTTGCGAGGAGAAATGAATTGGGAACGAGCTAACCAGAACAGATGAAGCTAATGAGAATGAGACTAAGTCCAACAAAGAAGCAGCAACATCCATATTGGGGAAAACCAGCATTAAATTTTGCCTTGCACAAAGCACTTTCATGCAGCTGCTTTCACGTCATTGTTATGCAGACAAACCTCTTTACTACAAGCTCTACAGAACCTTAGGACACACAGTTTTGATCAGTACAAATTCATTAGGTGTGTATTCCTTAGAAACAAAAAAAATCAAATCCCCCAAGGTTAGAATGGCTCCCCAATGTATCACCCGTACAGGTGACCATTTACATGCTGGGCCTGCTCATTCCACCCGGGGTAACTCCTCGTACTCACACCCTGCCATTTGCGAACGTTGGTGCGACGCGACGCTCTGACCATTGGGCATCGTGCGCATCTGTTGTGAGTCCACATAGTCCGCCTGACATTTGCTTCTTCACTAAGAAAGGTTAAAATAGCAGCACATGACAGCGAAAACAATTCTCTAAGCATGAATTGGCGCTATTGAAAAATAACCAAAAAAAAAGCAAGTTTCTACAATGGCTTAGAAGGGAGCAAGGTATAAATTAATTGGTAGAGTTTGTCTGTATAATTAACCATTTAAATGTTGTGCATTTTGAGAAACCATTCTGCTGCGAAACCTGTGCTATTTGAATGTCTTACAGAGCCCACAGTGAAGACACGGGCTGCTTCTTTTGCAGTCTAAAAGGTTTTTTTTTAAAAACACTCCAGTGCTCGGGTACTTAATCAAATCTCCTTAGTGGCACATCACTTGTACGTTTCTTTATGCTGGTCTGCACAACAGGAAGGGGGTTCTATAACCCAAGGCAGTCTTGAAAAGAACCCAGCTACTGTATCTGGTATCTTAAAACCAAATTCACAGTTTACTTGGCTGTTCCGTTCGCAGCTGATGTTCCTCGAGTGGCCTCTAAGGTGTTGGCGGCGGAGACTGTGGTGGAGAGGGGATCATTGCTACCGGCGAAGGGCACTGAAAGGCAGTGTTCGACGTGGGGGAGCTGGGGATGGTATTTATCAGTTCCTCGATCGGCTTGTCGTAAAAGAAGAAAGGGCACTGCTGAATGAAGAGCTCGATGATAGTCTGGTACGTCCTGGTGGCCGTCAACGCGTCCATGGTCTGGAAGTCAGGCCTCATAAGTGTGGGCCAGAAACAAATGGAGAGGTTCTCACTGTTCATCAGATTCAACTTCGAGTTCTGACTGACTCTGAAATGAAGAAAAAATATTGTATTTACAGCATAAAATTGCATGCAAGTCCATAAACCATTTAGTAATTCCATGGGGAAAAAACTGTTATCCTACTCCTTACACTAAGGATGGAACAGAAGTGCATCCTTCTAATGACCCGATCCTGTCTGGGACACCCCAACCCTAACCTCACCAGGACGCCCCAACCCAATCCCCTTGGGACTTCATAATCCTAACCTCACCAGTATAAAAACACCCAGATTCCTTGTTCCAGCTCTGATCATTTTGAACAATAACAAATCTAGACGACAAGTTATACCAAAAGAAATTTCACACCAGTGATTAATAGTAAGTCAATTAGCAGCCAAAACATATTTATATTTCAGTGAGTAAAGTAGAAACACATTTCCCTCTTCAGGGAATGCATAAATCACACCTGGAACAAAGACCACTCTCTTATCTGCCTGCTCTGGAACACCAGTTGAGAATACAACTTCCCACAATCATGATTAAAACTTCAAAGTTACACATTGTTTTATGAAATGATTGGATTTAACTCTGAAGCAATAGGAATTCATTCCAAATACAGACAGAAGGGAAAAGGCTAAAAGGGAGGAGGGAGGAGAGAGGGAGGGCAGGTGGGGGGTGACGAGGGACAAGGGAGAATTTCTACCTGGGTGGAAATCCTGGTAGTTTCCAGTGAGCCAATCCAAGCAGATGTATGCTCCGCCCGCCAGAAGGGGGAGTCTCCCAGTGCCCACCCATTTTAATTCCACCTCCCATTCCAATATGTTAATGCCCCCCACCCCAACTTTTCCCTCGCTCATTTTATCTACTTGCCTGCCCACTGCCTCCCTCTGGTGCTCCTCCCTCCTTTCCTCCTGTTTCGATGACCTTCTATCTTCTATCAGACTCCTTCTCCAGTGTACCTTTCACCAATCAACTTCCCAGCTCAGTATTTCACTTCATCCCCCATCCCTCCTGGTTCCATCTATCACCTTGTGCTTCTCCCCACCCCATCTTTTAAATCCACTCATCGTTTTTTTTGCTCCAGTCCTGCTGAAGGGTCTCGGCCCAAAACCTCGACTGCTTATTCTTTTCATAGATTTTGCCTGGACTGCTGAGTTCCTCCAGCATTTTGTGTGTTGCTCAGATGTAAGGTGGGTAAGGTGCCTCTGACTCATTATCGACAAAGCACACTGAAGCTATCATAGTGGCTCCTAGTCCAAAACTAGGCAACCCAAAAACAAGCTGTCCAAGAGCCGCCAGACATTCAAGGCAGCGCGGTCAGCGCCAGCAGCCCAGGTTCAATTGCACTGCTGTCTGGAGGAAGGAGTTTCTATGTTCTCCCCATGACTGTGTGGGTTGCTCTGGGATCTCCACTTTGCTCCCACATTCCAAAGGCATACCGATTACTAGTTCTATTGGTCACATGAGTGTATTTGGGTAGCTCAGGCTGCTTCCGTGCTGTATGCTTACATAAATAAAAATAATTTTCTTGCATTTCTTGCTTTTCCAACTTCACCTTTGCTGCAGTGGAATTACAGGCTGGTTCCAAACTGATCAATGCAGAAAACAGCGAGACTCGGCAGGCACAAAAGATTTTTTTTTAAATATATTATTGAAATTCTCAAAAAAAAATTACTGAAATTCTGTGTGGTCAACGTACCACCAAGATTCCAGGTTTTGGAGATAGATCTATTAAAAGTGTATTCAAAAACACCTACCACCAGAAGAAATGTCCACAAAAGCTCTATTCTTTGCCTGGCTATTGCTGTAGTATGCGCAGCTTAGAAATACACGGACTCTAAGTTGATGTGTTTAACTGTTTTTAAGAGATACAGCACCACATGAGGACCTTCTAGCTCAATGAGCCCACACTGCCAATTACACCCATGTGACCAATTAACCTCCCACCCCGTACGTCTTTGGAAAGTGCGAGCAAATGGGAGCACCCAGAGGAAAGCAACACAGCCATGGGGAAAATGTACAGAGCCACCTCACCCCTTTTGATACAATCTGTATCCTCGGACATTGCGCTCCAAGCTATCAGCATTTCAGCTATGATTCAGCAACGCCCACGTCACACATTTCAATCTGTAACTCTGCTACAAGTTCATCTTATTCTGTATACTTCATGCATTCAAATATAACACCTCATCCTATATTAATCCTTTTTCGATTTTGTCTGCCTTTTACATTGCAACCCATTCCGTTGACTGCAATTTTGCCCGATTATCGCCTTCCTTGCTTGCAGTCTCACTACACACTGCCTCTGCTTGCACATTTAATCCCCAGCACTATCACTCCTGATTCCATCCTCCTGCCAAATTAGTTTAAACCACCACACCCCCAAGCAACTTTAGCAATAGGAGTATATTTAAGTCTGAGTATATTTAACGCAGAGGTTGGTAGATTCTTGATTGGTCAGGGCATGAAGGGACACGTGGAGAAGCCAGGTGATTGGGGTTGAGAGGAGAAATGGATCAGCCATGGTGGAGCCACCTCGATGGGCCAAAGGGCCTAATTCTGCTCCTATATCTTATGGTCTTCATAGATGGAAGAGCTTGCTTCCTTGCTGTATGACTCCATAACACACACAGAGCACATTTTTTCTCTTGCCAGGAATCAAGCCTTCTCGGATTTTGGATCTATGCAATTTGGACAGAAATGGCCACACAGAGGGGTCAAAATACAATATTAAATCCCTCTTGCACCATCAAGTTGATTTGCATCAGACAGGGGCATGTATTATTACATCAGACAGTATTATGCAAAGAGTTAGACCGCAACAGGCTGCGAAATAATCAAGGACATATCCTCTGGGACAGTGGACAATGGAAGCTGTACTATTTCTTCAGATTTATAAGAAAGACAGACGACAGTTTGACCTTACTGAACATGCAAAATTTCAGAAGTACCTACCGGGTTCCTGTAGGAATTTACAGAGGTTTAATGCATTTTACATCACAGTTTTTGCTATTATTTTTTAGTCTTATTTATTGAGATACAGTGCTGAGTAGGCCCTTCAAGCTGCGTCCCTGAATTACCCCCAACCTAATCACAGGACAATTTACAATGACCAATTAACCTACTAACCAGCAGGTCTTTGGAAAGTGAAAGGAAACCGGAGGACACAGGGAGAACGTAAATCTCCTCACAGGCAGAGGCGGGAATTGAACCCAGATCACTGGTACTGTAAAGCCTCGTGCTAACCACTATGCTACCGTGTCGCCCCTAATTAACGTATAAACCGGTTAATGCCCTGCATCAAAGCAATGCAGGAATTGAATCTAGCCTCGAAAACAGGAGAGAATAATCAAGATGAGCTTACAGCAGTATTTAAAATAATTTCATCTCTATCTCTGTACTATTAGTGCGGTAACATTGGCAGGACTATGGAGGGTGGTTGTATATAATATAACCCTGGCAACTCAAAGCTTTCAAATCTCTTTGGAGAACTTGCTTTACTTCAACATGAGTTACATCATTAAAGGCAAGGCACAGCCATGAGATATTGGCTTGTGGTATCCTCAATGCCGTTATATGGCCAGGCTAATTAATAATCACAACCTTAATTTATGATAGTTTTACTGCATACACCAAGCAATTACTTACTTGTTCAAGTGGGTAATGACATATTTGAAGACCTCATAATTCTCTTTTGGAAACTTCTTTAACACATCCTTAAGTGCATTCAGCCGAAGCTCTTTATCAGGTGTTTCTGAGGGAAGGAAAACCAAGTCATCTAATGCAATGAGTAGCTCAGCACACTGACTCACTAATAGCTCATGTTGGAATCTGGATTCATGCCTATTAGTGCAATGGGGATCCAAACCCTGAGAAAATGGGAAACAGAAGGCAGTTCATTTCCCTTGTCTGGGAGCCACTAGGAGGATTGGATAATTTAATAGCCTATTAATAAGAAAATCAGCTGATGCAACTCTAATAAGTAATCAATATAACACATAGAATTGTTATATATTCTCAACCGAAAACAGTTTACTCTCTTCGAATAGAAGCTGCCTGACCTGCTGAGTTCCTCCAACATCTTGAGTGTGTTGTTTCGGGTTTCTGGCATCTGCAGATTTTCTTGTGTTTGTATTGTTATATAGCACTGAAACAGGCCATTTGGCCCAACTTGACACAACTGACTGAGGTTGCAAATTACAGCAAGTTGAATATGCATCTCCCATAACAGCAACTTCTACCAGCACGGAGGACAAGGGCAGCAGGCCAAAGCTAACTTGACCTACCCCCAGGTTCTGCTCTAAACCATCCTGACTTGTAGCTGCATCATGAGTTCTTTGCTTTTCACAGTATCGTGATGTGCCGTAACGTCTGACATGGGCGATCATGGTCTTTGACCATGATTGTTCTTGACCAAATTTTCCTCCTGAAGTGGTTTGCTGTTGCCTTCTTCTGGGCAGTGTCTTTACAAGATGAGTGCACCCCCCCCCCCCCCACCCCCAACCATTATCAATACCCTTCACAGATTGTCTGCCTGGTGTTAGTGGTCATATAACCAGAATTTGGGATATGCACCAGCTGCTCATATGACCATCCATCACCTGCTCCCATGGTTTCACATAACCCTGATCAGGGGGCTAAGCAGATGCTACACCTTTGCCCCAGGGTGGCCTGCAAGCTAGCGGAGAGGAGCGCCTTACACCTACTTTGGTAGAGACGTACCCCTCGCCACCTGTTCTTTGCTGTTACTGGTTCTAAGGTCATAAATCTCCCCATCCAATAATGCTGCAACTGTTTCTTCACCAGATGATTGCACAGCTTACCTTGGGGGGAAAATTCAAGATGACCAGCATCTCACACAGCAAGTTAATAAAAAGAGATGGAATAGTGCTCTTTGCTCTGGAGCATGTATTTGAGAATTCATTAAAGTCATTTCTCGGGCACGAGGAACAATAAGGAGAAGTGTTAGCGTGGTTACCACATTTCGAGGTTCTAACTAGTAACTTGCTGGATGCCAGATGTGTAAAACACATATTGCTGGCTGACCTTTGTTGTTATATAAATATACATAAAATAAATTAGTGCAAAGAAAGGGAGCAAATTCGTGTTCATGGACTGCTCAGAAATCTGAAGGCAGAGGGGAAGCTGCTACTAAAACGTTACATCTTTGGGTTCTTTTGATAGTAGAGTATGATGGTAGTAACGGGGGTGGGGGGGGGGAATGACCTTAGTGATAGATGCCATGTTTCTGAGGTGTCACCTTTTGAAGATTTCCTTAATGGTGGACATCTCACAGACGGCAGCTGATGACCTCTCATCATGCACGCAAAGATAAGCAACAGCTCATTTTTGATTTAATACACCACATTCAATGGGTAGTCTTCCCTACATTGGAAATACTAAACAATTATAGCCCTCATTACTCAACAGTCAATTCAATAGCTTCAGAACAACAGCCAATTGCAATGCAATTGTTCAGCCCTGGTTATACATGAACCTGTAACATTTACAATCTCTCTCTACAGATCCCAATCAGGTTTAATATCACTAGCATATGTCATGAAATTTGTTAACATTGCATTACATGATAAATGTAGAAAAAACTGAATTACTCTAGTTATAAATACGTATGTTAAAAAGTTGTTAAAACAGGTAGTGTGGAATAACAGAATAAGCAGTGGAAAATAAGTATAATGGAAGTAGTGAGGTAGTGCTCATGGATTCAATATACATTTAAAAATCGGATGGCAGAGGGGAAGATGCTGTTTCTGAATCACTGAGTGTGTGCCTTCAGGCTCCTGTACCTCCTCCCTGACAGTAACAATGAGAAAAGGACATGTCCTGGGTGGTTGGGTGTGCTTAATGATGGATGCCACCTTCCTGAGATATTGCTCCTTGAAGATGTCTTGATACTATGGAAGCTAGTGCCCATGACGGAGCTGACTCATTTTACAACTTTCTGCAACTTACTTTGATCCTGTGCAGTAGCACCACTTCCCCCCCATACCAGATGGTGCTGCAGCCAGTGAGAAGACTCTCCACAGTACATCTGTAGAAGTTTGAGTGCTTTAGGTGACATACCAAATCTCCTCAAACTCCTAATGAAATATAGCCGCATCAATATGTCGCAACCAGGTTCAGTCCCCAGAGGTACTTACACCGAGGAACTTGAAATTGCTCACTCCATCCACTTCCGATCCTTCTGTGAGGATTGGTTTATGCTCCTTCTCTTTCTGCTTTGCTAAGTCGACTATTCAGGTTCTTTTTTTTTTAAAAAATATTGATGAAGGAGGCCGCTTATTCCACCTTGAAGCATTAAGTGGAGCAGTCAGTGGAGAGGAATGGAAGTGAAAGAGGGAGGTTAAGAAACCCTCTCCTCAGCACATAGTTTAGTTGCAATAAAAGTGTCAAAGATGAAATAGCTATCCTCTTGGCCACAGCTGTGAATGAGTTATGAGAAAGGAAAACAAAATCTTTCACAATAAGCCTCAGGCTACAAAAGGAATTTATTTAACTGGTGTCCAGCAAAGTGAGGGCAAGTCCAGGTTCTCAGGAGAAAATAATTCTGTGGCCAAACATTAAAGGGAGGTGGAGGGAAAAGTAATTCTGTGTCATCCAAATAATTTATCCTTCTCTCATTAAAAGCAGGTTAACTGGTTATTCAAGATGGTTGCTATTTGTGTAATATCACACAAAAAATTAACGCACTTATGCGGCAACAAGTTATTACAAAGTGATTTCCCAGCCTCGGCATATTTTTCAGTGCAATTAATCTGAGAACTACACTCAATGCTCACTTTATTAGTTACAGAAGTGGAATTCGGAATGGTCTTCCACTACTGCAACCCATTCAAGGTTCAACGTGTTGTGCATTCAGATATGCTCTTCTGCACAACACTGTTATAACACGTGGTTATTTCAGCTATTATCGCCTGTCAGCCTGAACCAGCTATTGGCTATTCTCCTCTGACCTCTCTGATTATCAAGGCGTTTTCATTTATAGAACTGTTACTCACTGGATGTTTTTGTTTTAGTTTTTTTGCACCATTCTCTGTAAACTCTAAAGCACGAGTTCCCAATCATTTTTATCCATAGACTCCCTTACCATTAACCGAGGGGTCCATAAGACCACAAGACATAGGAGCAAAATTAGGCCATTTGGCCCAATGAGTCTGCTTCGCCATTCAATCATGGCTGATCCTTTTCTCCCTCTCCTCGGCCCCACTCCCTGGCCTTCGCCCTGTAACCTTTCTGTGGACCCCAGGCTGGGAACCCTTGCTCTGGAGACTTCTGTGCATGTAAATCCCAGAAGATCAGCAGGTTCTGAGATACCCAAACCACCCCTGCCTGGCAGCAACAATCATTTTACGGTCCAAGTCACTTAGATCACATTTCTTCCCCATTCTGATGTTTGGTCTGAACAACAACTGAACCTCTTGACCATGCTGGCGTGCTTTTATGGACTGAGTTGCTGACAGGTGATTGGCCAATTAAATAGTTGCATTAAAGAGGTGTACAGGTGTAAAGTGCCCACTGAGTATACACAGCAAACCCCCATTGTGCAGTAATGTGTCATGTTTGGTTTGTGACTGCCATTCAATAAGAAAAACCTTTGACCTTCTCTAAAAAACGCGGCGGGCCTGGTACTTACTGCTGACGTCCACCAGCTCAACCTGGGCATTATATGGAACCAGTGGCTCTGGCAGCTCTGAGAAGAAGCTCTTCATTGCTCCAGCTATAGTATTCACTGCAAAATCCTTTTCCTGCAGAACAATGTTGTGATCTACGAATAGAAAAAGAAAATACTCCAGCTGGGGAACCATTAAGTAGTAAAACTCCTTTGATCCAGTATCCACAGAACCTTGGTGGTGACAGGAGCAGATTCTCCAGGCTATTAAATATTACTTATATTAATATCCCAACAAATGCAGTTCACTGTTTGATAATTTACACAGTATGTGCCGTGTCGCATGATGTGGGCGATCATGGTCTTTCCACGACTGTGACTGTCCACCAGAATTTTTCTGCAGAAGTGGTTTGCCATTGCCTTCTTCTGGGCAGTGTCTTTACAAGATGGATGACCCCCTGCCCCCAGCCATTATCAATACTCTTGTCTGCCTGGAGTCAGTGGTCACTTAACCAGAGCGTGTGATATGCACTGGATGCTCATACGACCATCCATCACCTGCTCCCATGGCTTCACATGACCCGGCTAAGCAGATGCTACATCTTGCCCAAGGGTGACTTGTAGGCTAGCAAAGGAAAGAAACAACTTACACCTCCTCCAGTAGAGAAGTATCTCCACCCTGCCACCCCTGTACAGTAATAGAATAATATATTTTCCAGTTTAAAAGGGAGAGGAAAGCCAGGCTTAGCAAGTTTAAAGCTGTCAATGCAAACTGAAATATACAAGGTTTCCAAAACGCAGTTTCGGCTGCAGACCCACACGCTCCTGGTCAAAAGAAGCCACACATGTGCCACTACACTTGACAATGACTCCGGCCACACACCCAGCCCAGATTCTGTACCTCCAGCTCCATACCAGACTTGGACTTCAAACTATTGATCTAACAAGATGCAAAACCCTATTGACTTCTGAGTACTCAGAAATCAGGTTATCATAGTTTTCGTCTAAAAAGATCAAATTGTGACATTTTCTCTAAGTTAAATTGGGTTTCTCAAATGGTTTATCTTTTAGTGCATCTTGATAACAACTAAAGATAAATGGAGCCTTACGATGGAAACTTGGTCTTTGCTGATTCACCTGTCAACTGGGACAGGAATTGGGTAGAAAAAAATTAATGTGTATTTTGTTGTTTGAACTTCTGGTAAAGATTCATGCTTATATAAATTTATAGATGCATACTGCAGGGAAACAGGTCTCAGGCCCATCAAGTCTTGTTAACCCTATTTATTCAAATCCTATACTAACTCCATTTTATTCTTCATCTGGGGCTAAATTTAAATTAACCCCATTAAATTCCCGTCTACTCTCTTCAGATTCTGAAAATGAGAGTGGCTGATTAATCTACTTTAGAGGAACTCACGTTCTCAACTTAACCCTAATGCATAGGTGGCATTGGTAGTGTAGTGGTTAGCACAATGCTTTACGGTACCGGGTTCAGTTTCCGCCACTGTCCGAAAGGAGTTTATACGCCCTCCCCATGACCGTGAGAGTTTCCTCCAAATGTTCTGGCTTCCGCCCACAGTCCAAAGACGTACTGGTTGGTAGGTTAATTGGTCATTGTAAATTAGGGTTAAATTGGGGGATTGTTGGGCAGTGTGGCTAGAAGGGCTGGAAGGGCAAATTTTGTGCTGCATCTCAATAAATAAATATTGCTTATTTATTACTATTACTTTGTTTTTCTCTTTTTTGTGTGTTTGCACAGTTTGCTACTTTTTGGTTGCTTGTCTTTGCTGTGTGGTTTCTCATTGACTTTGTTGTATTTGTTTGTAGTTATTGGGAATGCCCACAAGAAAATGAATCTCAGGTCGGTATATGGTGACATATATGAAACTTTGACAATAAATTTATAATGAACTTTACGTTGTGAATTCTTTATTTTTAAAGAAAAAGCATTGAGGATTAGATCTTACTCAATTCCAGAACAGGAGGGCCAGAGTGTCCTATGCTCCTCAAAAATGTTTAAAATGCTCTTATGAAGAGTCCCAGACCTGAAAAGTTGACTTTCTCCTTCCACAGTTGCTGCACAAATTGCAGAGTGTTTGCAGCATTTTCTGTTTGTATTTCCCGCGGTTTATTTTTGGATTTTTATTGAGTGATCTTGCATCCTGCTACAGCATCCTATGGACAGTACTAAAAGAGTTACAAGTAGAACTCATTACTCTGTCACGTTAATGCCAAACTCAGGAGAATTTCTCATTGCCCAGAAAGTGGGCCACACCTGCTTTTTAACACATCTATAACAACAATCAGATCACAAGGATCATGTTTCTGGAGAGGAAATGCAAAACGTGAAAACCCACACACCACGCAGTTATTAGCTACCTAGGCAGCCAGATAATATTCGTGCTTGACCAATGCCACTTCAACACCTCTGACTTACCTTGATCAAACTGTCGCTGGAGACTTTCCATCTCTGATTTGTTCCCACTCACGCGGTAAAGTCCCTCGGTACCCAGACCTTTAAATGAGAAATTAAAAATTAATTCTCTCCACTTACCAAATTTATTGGAGATGGTATAACCTCCAAATGAAAACATAGCAATTATAATCAATAAAACTATGCAGACCGTCACAGTTGCTTCAAAGATACAAATAATGTTTAATAGAAAGTTTGTGAATAGATAACAGGCAGAGTGGAAACAGATTTGATAGCACTAAAGTACTTGACCTGTATAGGCCAAGTAGTCAGGTATACTTAAGGCAGAGGTTGATAAGTTCTTGATTAATTAGCATGTCAAGGGTTACAGGCAGGAGGCAGGAGAATAGGTTTGATAGGGATAATAAATCAGCCATGACGGAATGGCAGAGCAGCCTCAATGGGCCAATGGACTAATTCTGCTCCTTATGTCTTATGGTTAAGTACTACAGGTCCATTTCATGATAATTAAACTTGAATTTGATTTGATGAATCAAAGTACCAGGCGATAGGATGTTATACTGAAGTTGTACAAGACACTGGTGATGCCTAATTTTCAGTATTGGGTACAGTTTTGGTCAGCTACCTACAAGAACGATGTAAATAAGGTTGAAAGAGTGCAGAGAAAACTTACAGGGATGTTGCTGGGACCGGAGGACCTGAGTTACAGGGAAAGGTTGAATAGGCTAGGACTTTATTCCTTAGAACACAGGAAATTGAGGGGAGATTTGATAGAAGTATACAAAATTGAGGGATATAGATCGGGTAAATGCAAGCAGGTTTTTCCCCACTGATATCAGGAGGGACTACAACTAGAGGTTGTGGGTTAAGGGTGAAAGCTGCAAAGTTTAAGGGGAACATGAGGAGAAACTTACTCACTCGGAGGGTTGTGAGAGTGTGGCTTGAGCTGCCAGTGCAAGTGACGCTTGCAAGCTCGATTTAAATGTTTAAAAGAAGTTTGGGTAGGTATATGGTTGGTAGGGGTATGGAGGGCTATAGTCCCGGTGCAGGTTGATGGAAGTAGACAGTTTAAATGGTTCAGCACAGACTAGATGGGCTCAAGGGCCTGTTTCTGTGCTGTACTTTCCTATGACTTTATGACTCTAGTCTACTCTGGTAGGTGAATAGACCCTGGTGAAGTACTTCGCCTCCTTTCCTTTTATGTCCAGTGGTGGGGCCGTGAAAATAAACCTTCTGCAGCAAGGAACTGTGTGGAAGCATTCAAGGCTGTTCATTGTCATTTTCATGACGCAAGTGTAAAGGAGAGCAAAATAATTTTTACTCTGGATCTGGTGCAGTACCACGAAAAAAAACACAATACGATAAACACCACAATAATTTAATCCCAAAAATAACCAACAAATTTACGCTTCTGATGAAGGGTCTCGGCCCAAAACGTCAACTGTTCATTTGTTTCCACAGATGCTGCCTGATCTGCTGAGTTCCTCCAGCATTTTGTGTCTCGTTCTCAATTTACACATCACTCAGTTTACACTGGTGCACAGATTAGTCAGTAATATTTATATTAATGAGAACTATAATAAGAATGAATCAACTCTTAGAATGACATATTTCCCACTGAGCAGTTAATTTTAACAGTTACAATATTAATTTATACAGTACAAATTCATGAATCTACAGAGTCCTCTTCTAATGAAAAGGAGCAGCACCACTTGAATACAGGCAGCAACTCTTGTATCCAAAGGTACATACGAGACCTGAAAGAAAGAATTAAAGTAACATTCCCCGTCACCTGAGGTATTAGCAGACCTGTTAACTCACATCTTGCCCAGTTGAGACAGAGTTCAGTTCTGAACTGAACTCACTCTCCAAAACAAACCCCATGATATCAGGTCCATTAGATGCCGGGACAGCCTACGACAAAATACCCATAAGATTCCCTTTTACGTCTCCTTTAAGTGATAACCTGCGAAGGACAATCCATTGCCCTTCCATCAGGATGTCCCAACCAATGATCTCACTTTAAGGACTCTCATCTTATTATCTATTACTATTTATTTATATTTGAATTTGCACAGTTTGTCATCTTCTGCACTCTGGTTGATCTTTCATTGATCCTATTATAGTTACTATTTTATAGATTTGCTGAGTATACCCACAGGAAAATGAATCTCAGGATTGCATGTGGTGACATATTTGTACTTTGAAAATAAAATTTACTTTTCTCAGGAAAGCCTTTGTCTTAACTTCAGTGTCCCACAAAGATTGCCTGCAATCAAGGTCAGTGAAAGTTGATCCAGAACTGAATTGTTAATTGTAATTTGCAAATTAAATCAGTTCTCTTGAAGCCCAAAGAGATCCAGGTTAATGAAGAATAGGCAACAGTGGATTTTGGCCCCACAGCCTGCCTTCAGAATGAATAGAATAAAAGTAGGACGTAATAAACAGGATCCATACTGATAGCTTTCTGCTGCTTCAGTGGTCCCCCAGGTTTTGAGCACAGGCTCGAATCTTTTCTTCAGTCTTTCCAAATTAGCGCTCAGAGAAAGAGCGCCTTTCTCAGAGACTGGACTCGGGCGTGCAAATGGCATCTACTGTCCAGCAGAGAAGACTCAAACACCAGAAAATCTGCAGGTGCTGGAAATCCAAAGCAACTCACACAAAATGCTGGAGGAACTCAGCAGGTCAGGCAACATCTTTTCCATAGATGCTGCCTGGCCTGCCGAGTTCCTCCAGCATTCTGTGCGTGTTGCAACAGAGAAGATTGCAAGCAAGCCTCAATAAATCGTGTTGACCTGGGAAAGAAAACCAATCATTTCCTTATCCTTGCAGAAAATTTGAAGGATTTTCCAAAGACACTGCTCATGGCATTGATTCACAATCCTGCTGTAAATATTGACACAAGACATTCTGCGCATGCTGGAAATCCAGAGCACCTGACACAAAATGGTGGAGGAACTGAGCAAGTCAGGCAGCATCCATGGAGAGGAATAAACAGTCGAAGAGTGTTGGCCTGAAATGTTGACTGCTTATTCCTCTCCATAGATAATAACTGAACTGCCGAGTTCCACCAGCATTTTGTCTGCTGCAGATAGTTCAGTGTCAGAAACATAACCACCATATTGTCTCTCCTGCCCAAGCCTAAGAGTGCTTCAATGTCGAACTAAAGGTCTTGGGTTCAACACAAACACAAAATATGCAGCTAACCTTGGCAGTTATTATTATATAAACTTCACCCTGAGCTCCAGCAAAATGCATAACACCTCGACTGTCAATTCAAGTGAAGAGAGTCAGAGTCAGAGAGCATTACCACACAGAAACAGGCCCTTTGGCCCATCTAGTCCATGCTGAACTGCTGTTTAGCTTAGCCCCATTGATCCACACCTAGACCATAGTCTTCCATACCTCTCCTATCCATGTACTTCTCCAAACTTCTCTTAAATATGCAATTAAAACCACATCCATCACTTTCGCTGACAGCTTGTTCCACACTCAATCCAGCTCCCCCTCAGATTCCCTTAAATACTTCTCCTTTCACCCTTAACCTATGACGTTTAGTTCTAGTCTGACCCAACCTCAGTGGAAAAAGCCTGCTTGCATTTACACTCCCTATACCCCTCAATTTTGTATACCTCTCAAATCTCCCATGATTCTCCTTTGCTCTAGGGAAAAAGCAATTTGACCTTTCCCTATAAATCAGGCCCTCAAGTCCTGGCAACAGATTCCCTTGACCATTCAACCCTCCTCACTAATCTGCCTCCTGGTACTTATCCCTGCAAAGTGCTACATTTGCCCATTCACCTCCTCCCTCACCTCCATTTAGGGCTTCAAACAGTCCTTCCAAGTGAGGCAACACTTCACCTGCGAATCTGCTGGGGTTGTCTATTGTGTCTGGTGCTCTCGATGCAACCTCCTCTACATTGGTGAGATCCGTTGTAAATTGGGGTACCGCTTCATTGAGCATCTCCGCTCCATCGGCCAAAAGCAGAACTTCCCTGTGGCCAAACATTTTAATTATGATTCCCACTCTCATTCTGACATGCTGGTTGACGGTTCCTCTTGCAACAAGATGAGGCCACCCTCAGGGTGGAGAGCAACACCATGTATTCCATCTGGGTAGCCTCCAAACTGATGGTATGAATATAGATTTCTCCTTCCCATAAAAGGATTTCCCTTCTCCTCCCCTCTTCTATTCTCAACTCTGGCCTCTCACATGCCTATCACCTCCCCCTGGGTCCCCTCCTCTAGTGGTCCACTCTCCACTCCTATCTGATTCTTTTCTCTCCAGCCTTTGACCTTTCCCATCCACCTGGCTTCACCTGTCACCTTTCAGCTATCCTCCTCCCCCTCCGCACCTTTCTATTCTGGTGTCTTCCCCCTTTCTTTCCAGTTCCAAAGAAGGGTGTCAGCTCCGAAATATCAAATTTTTATTCTTTTTCATAGATGCTGCCTGACCTGCCGAGTTCCTCCAGCATCATGCATCTCCACTCTGTGACCTTCTCAATAAACTTCTGAAAGCTCATACTTTTCACAAAATTTCTTTCAAAGGCAAGAATTAAAACTGCACTGGTCGCAAGGGCCATTCAGTTAAACCATGCTTCAGAGTAATATTCAAATGAAATAGGAACTGGTTCACTTTTCTTCAGTTAATCTACTTAAAGAATATCGGGAGAAGCAAATTAGGAAACAGGAAGTACAAAATATTAAACAAAGATCCTGAGGACATGATATTCTAAATTAAGAAGTGAAACTTGTTTATCACTATCCTGATTGTTGTTCAAACTGAATAATACACAATGCAAAACATGGGCTGGTCCCGTACAGCAGGCAGAAAAAGGCTAGGGTATCTATGTGTGGAAAACTCATCCTGGATGTCCCCTGGTTTAAAAATTAAACTGAACAACTTTCTAGCTGGCCGGTGGTGTAGTGGCACCTGCACTGGACTTCGACGCGAGTGGTCCCAGGTTCAAATCCGGCCAGCTCCTAGCACGCTTTCCATCCATGCTGGGGAGCTAGCAATCCAGCCTCGTAAAAATAAACACAAACGAAAATGTTAAAGGAATGGCAAAGCTCCTAGTGATTGCGCCACAAGGCATAGAACAGAACAACTTCTGAAGTAAATAACTTTTTTTTGTTCCTCTCCCTGCTTTGAGGCTCATCAGACGGCAACTTTGCTGTTTCTTTAGCATTTGTCTGTTTTTTTACGAGACCAAGTTGCTAACTCGATGGAAAGTGTGCAAGTAGCGGGCTGGATTCAATCCCAGGATAACTCGCCTTGAAGTCCATTGCAGATGCCACTACACCACTGGTCAGCCAAATGACCTGATGCACACTGAATTTATTCTTGCAGGTGTGTCCAATAACCAAGCTGTTGTAGAACAAAGGTCTTCTCACTGTTGCTCTCTGCTGAGATATCTAATCACCCGTGGACACCAGAAGGGTCGCAACACTACCCAATGAGCTGAGAGGATTCAGGGGGAAGGAATTCACTCCAAATTCCTTTCCTGATCACTATTTAGTTTGAAGCTGAGAAAGATTACAAAATGGTACCTTAATTAAGTACTAGATATATAGAGTACTGTGCAAAACCTTTAGCCACATGTACATAGTCATAGTAGTCATAGTCATACTTTATTGATCCCGGGGGAAATTGGTTTTCCTTACAGTTGCACCATAAATAATAAATAGTAATAGAACCATAAATAGTTAAATAGTAATATGTAAATTATGCCAGTAAATTATGAAGCCACTCTAGGGCCAGCCTATTGGCTCAGGGTGTCTGACCCTCCAAGGGAGGAGTTGTAAAGTTTGATGGTCACAGGCAGGAATGAATTCCTATGACGCTCTGTGTTGCATCTTGGAGGAATGAGTCGCTGGCTGAATGTACTCCTGTGCCCAACCAGTACATTATGTAGGGGATGGGAGACATGGCCAAGATGGCATGCAACTTAGTCAGCATCCTTTTTTCAGACACCACCGTGAGAGAGTTCAGTTCCATCCCCACAACATCACTGGCCTTACGAATAAGTTTGTTGATTCTGTTGGTGTCTGCTACCCTCAGCCTGCTGCGCCAGCACACAACAGCAAACATGATAGCACTGGCCACCACAGACTCATAGAACATCCTCAGCAACGTCCAGCAGATGTTAAAGGACCTCAGTCTCCTCAGGAAATAGAGATGGCTCTGACCCTTCTTGTAGACAGCCTCAGTGTTCTTTGACCAGTCCAGTTTATTGTCAATTCGTATCCCCAGGTACTTGTAATCCTCCACCATGTCCACACTGACCCCCCGGATGAAAACAGGGGTGACCGGTGCCTTAGCTCTCCTCAGGTCTACCACCAGCTCCTTAGTCTTTAGGTGCTAGGGTGCCTCTGACTTTTGCACAGTCCTGTAGTAATTTTATGTATTATACTGTACTGCTGCAAAAAAAAACATATTTCATGACATATGTGAGTGAAGATAAACCTGATTCTGATATGGGCCACTGCTGTGGACTGAGAACACGAAAGGGACAGGCAGGGAGAGGGAATTATGGTTGGGAAAAGGGGAAGGGTGTGGGAAGCACCAGAGACAATCTGTAATCATCAATAAACCAATTGTTTGCAATCAAATGACCTTGCCTGGTCTCTCAGGTCTGGGGTGTGTCTGCACCTGCCCCACCCTCTGCCCCTGGTCACATGCCCCACACCCCTCTCATGGCACTCCATCCTCACCATTACCAACATCCTTTGCTCCCACCAGGTTTACAGACTCCCTCTCCACTCCACGTTGACAATCACTGTACTGTACAAAAGTCTTGGGCACCCTGGCTATATACATGTGTCCAAGACTTTTGCACAGTACTGTACTCCATGGACAAAGACCATGTGGGCTGTATGTAAAATGACCACAAATTGAATAAAAACAAACTACTGGTATTTGTCAAGCTTGACCCAACTAAAGCCATTGTATCTCGGAGAGGCGTGATACAACTAAACAATGATGCATTTCCTCATGGATCCTGAAGGGTCTTGGCCCAAAACATCGACTGTTTATTCCCCTCCAGAGATGCTGCCTGACTTGCTGACCTCCTCCACCATTTTCTGCATTCAAAGTACACAAGTGTCACCATATACAGTCCTGAGATTTGTTTTCTTGTGGGCATTCACAGTAAATACAAAGAAACACAATAGAATCAATGAACGACCACAGCCAAAAGGTCGAACAAACAACCAATGTGCAAAAGACAACAAACTATGCAAACATAAATGAATAAAGTAAATAGTAATAAATAAACAAACATTAACAACATGAGATGAAGAGTCCTTGAAAGTGAGTCCATCGGTTGTGGGAAACAGTTGAATGATGGGGCAAGTGAAGTTGAGTGAAGTTATCCACTTTTGTTCAAGAGCCTGATGGTTGAGGGGTAGTAAGTGCTCCTGAACCTGGTGGTGGGAGTACTGAGACTCCTGTACCTTTTTCCTGATGGCAGCAGTGAGGAGAGCGCATCACCTGGATGGTGGGGCTCCTTGATGATGGATGCTGCTTTCCTACAATAGCACTCCCGTGTAGATATACTCGATGGTCGGGAGGGCTTCACCAATGATGGGAGGGCTTCACCAATGATGGAAGTGGCCATATCCACTACTTTTTGTAGTATTTTCCATCCAAGGGCATTGGTGTTTCCATAATCAGGCTGTGATGCAGCCAATCAATATACTCTCCACTATATATCTATAGAAGCTTGTCGAAGTTTTAGATGACATGCCAAGTCTCCACAACCTTCTAAGGAAGTAGAGGTGCTGCCATGCATTTTTTTTTTTTTTGCAATTGCACTTGCATGCTGGACCCAGGACAGATACTCAGATGAAAACACCAAGGAAGTTGCTGACTCCCTCCGCCTCTGATCCCCGATGAGGACTGGCTCATGGGCCTCTCAGTTTCCTCCTCCTGAAGTCAGCTCCTTGGTCTTGCTGACATTGAGTGAGAGGTGTTGTTGTGGCACCACTCAGCCAGATTTTTAATCTCCCTCCTACATACTGATTAGTCGCCAACTTTGATTTGGCCAATGACAGTGGTGTCATCAGCAAAGTTGCAAATGGCATTGGAGCAGTGCTTAGCCTGACAGTCATAGTATAAGAGAACAGAACAGGGTAAGCACACAGCCTTGTGGTACATCTGTGCTGATGGAGATTGAGAAGGAGATGCGTTTCTCAAGATAAAAAACAAATGCAGAATTCAACGACCAGACTAGTACATCAAGGAAATAGCTTTATATCAAGAATGCCACAAACACAAGAATGCTCAAACCATGAAGACTGCGTCAGCGCCCAAAACACAACCCAAACCAGCTTTTCTTTCGGATGATGTAAGCGAACAATCTCTTCGGGCCGATTTCCTTTATGCAGCTGCCAAGTTATGCAGTTCCCCCACAGCCACTGAGAGGTAAACATTCTCGGTGGGATAGCATCACATGACACGAGGAAAGAGAGACATTGCTTCATCGACATCACCATTCCTGAACTATGTTCCCAGGATCTTCTCTGGCATCAAGATCTGCTTAGAGTGGATTAGAAACATACCTGACAGTACAACAGATTTGCTTTTCTATTTAGATTACAACAGTACCAAAAATGTTCCTGACCCACATCTCCCATTTTGCATAAATGAAAACATACTTTTGACTTGGCTTTGGGCCATAACAGGAAGAGAGGGAAGCAAGCTTAACCACAAATTGGCTGGCTAGATTTTACATAAAGCAAGTATTTAGTATTGTATAAACTCCAAACATTTTAAATCATAGAACAAATGTCCATACCAACAGCAACTCTTGGAGATGTGATTCAACATGGACCGTATGGAGTCTATAAAATGAAGAATTGTACTTTGAATATCTCTGTTCTGTGAAGACACAACGGAGTTCTTGAGTTGATGTTGAACACTTCCTATTATCGTTCAGACTCACTGGTAAAAGCAGTATTGGGGAGTATGGAACCCATGCCAATCCACAGATGAATATCTACATTGCACTTTTTTTAAAAAAATAAAGAGTTTGGTTTTATTTTTATTTACAGATACAGCACGGTAACAAATCATTGCAGCCTAACTACACTCATGTGACCAATTAACACATACGTCTTTGGAATGTGGGAGGAAACTGGAGCACCCGGAGGAAACCGAGGCGGTCACAGGGAGAATACACAAACTTCTTACAGACAATGGTTGAATTGAACCCAGGCCGATGGCGCTGTAATACCGTTACGCTAAACGCTGTGCTGAAGTTCAAGATTAGCTTTATTTGTCACACGCACACTGAAACATAGTGAGACGTGCTGTTTGTGCCGACGACCGACACAGTCTGAGGATGTGCTGGGAGCAGGCCACAAGTGCCCCCGTGCTTCTGGCGACAACATAGTATGCTCACAGTTTACTAACCCTGACTCCCACGCCTTCAGTATGTGGGAGGAAATCGCGGTACCCAGAGGAAACCCAGGCGGTCATGGAAAGAGCATACAGACTCCTTACAGACAGTGGCAGGAACTGAGCTCCCACACTGGCACTCCCACATGAACTACTCCACTACCATGCTGACCCCCCACCTCTCTTTGCCTCGTCGTGGCACCAAGGCTATTCTAGTCAGTATCAACGTTATAGCCTGACCATTTGCTCTCTCCTTTATCATTCTTTTAAAGGCAGTAAACAATACTATCCTCAAGCATCATTCTTCTATCGGGACAAACCTCATTTGATACCTCCATTAATTAAGTGCCACGTGTAATCAAAACAACTCCAGAACTGGACTCTGCCCTGGATCTATCACCTCTGATTACAGTGCATTCAGTGGAAAATGACACAGAATGAACCTTCATCAGAACTTAACAAGCCACTGAAAATAAAATAACATTTATATGCTTCAGTGACCCTGTAATTCTGAAAACAAAATAGGAAGTTCTGGAAAATACTTGGCAGATCAGGCATCACCAGTATGGAAAGGCAGAGAGATAACATTTGAGGACTGAATGGTTAACGAAAATGATTCCCTGATCGAAAGGCTTGACTTACAAAGGGCGTTTGATGACTCTGGGCCTCTACTTGCTTGAATTCAGAAGAATGAAACCTATTGAATGTTAAAAGGCCTTGATAGAGTTGATATGAAGAGGATGCTTCCTTTGGTGGGGAGTCTAAGACCAGAGGACACAGACTGAGGATAGAGGGACGTCCACTTAGAACAGAGATGAGGAAGAATTTCTTTAGCCGGAGGGTGGTGAATCTGTGGAATTCATTGCCTCAGCGACTGCGGAGGCCAAATCATTGGATATACTTAAGGCAGAGGCTGATAGATTCTTGACTGGTCGGCAGGGCATGAAAGGATACTGAGAGAAGGCCGAAGACTGGGCTGAGAGAAAAATGGATCAGCCATGATCCATCAGAGCAGACTCAACGGGCCAAATGACCCAATTTTGCTTCTGTGTCTTACAGTTGTGGCTTGACCTGAGTGTCTCCAGAGATTTTTTTTTCTTAATCACAATCCACCTCTTCATCCACAATGTCAAGATCAAACATTCAGACATAGAGAATGAGCTTCAAGACTGATAGAAGTGACGGAATTTATGAAATGCAGGTTGAGAATTTAATTGGTGGAGAAAAGATATTTTCATGTTCCAATTGTAGGTCATTAAGAATTAATTATTATGGATCTGAGTGCAGTTAAGATTAATTGGGCATGTTTTAAATTTTGTTTATCTTTAAACAGTAAAATCCAGTATCCTATCAAGAAAACTGTTGAGCAAGTCAAGGCCAAGGTGCCAATTGTCCAGATGCTCTCAGGATGAAAGTGGCTGAAAGAAGTGGAAGAAAATAAGGAAATTTTTAATTCAACTTTGTTCAAGTACAACAAGTAGTTCCCAATGAAGAAAACAGCAGAGATGGAGCCACTGGCAAAAGTGCAGACTTTTTTTGGCAGGAGCTGATCATGGTGGCCTTGGTCTTCCCAAAGGAAATCCCGTCTCACCCATGAGTTGCCAGACAGGCAGTCTGCTTTAACAGACGTGAATAAGATAAGAGGGAGGGTTATATCGCAGGGTAAGTGTAAAAGTGGATCCTGTTTCTGAACATGATGATCCAGGGGAGGAAGCAAAAGATGTAACCTGGCGAACTCCAAGAGTAAACACACGAGGCAATTCTCAGCTATGCTGGAGCTTAGAGATGGGCGTGCAAATTAAAATGGTCTGGTTTACAATGATAAACGCCTTGGAATTTTTTTTTTATTTATTGAGATACAGCACAGAAGGAGTGACCACTGTATCCTCTTTCAAAGCAGCAAAGTTGCTGTTTTCTTTATTTATTGAGACACAACGTGGAATAGGCCCTTTGAGCTGCGCCGCCAAGCAATCCCCAATTTAATCCTAGCCTCATCACGGGACAATTTACAATAACCAATTAACCAACCAACCGGTACATCTTTGGACTGTGTGGGAGGAACACTGAGCACCCGCCCGGTCACTGGGAGAATGGACAAACTCCTTACATGGAGCAGTAGGAACTGAACCCAGGCCACTGGCACTGTAAAAGCGTTATGCAAACCACTACACCACCGTGACAAAATATAAGGAATAACGTCCAATTGAAAAGGGAGTTAGAACCTTCTTTCATTGGGCTGCTGGACTGTAAACATAATACTGTAGACTCAGTTTCAGAAGCTGTAATTGCAGCTACTTCAGCAAAGGAATTTCAAACCTTTCGCAATTATTGTACTACGAATAACCAAAGACATGGGTTTATGGAACATGTCAATGAAAAAGTTACTATTTAAGTTACGATTATGGCATCTTGTTACATCTCCTAAAGCAGTTAGTTGAAATTACATTGAAAAGGGCAGAAAATAATGCGGACTAATGAATCACAAACTATGTACTATTGGATGGTAAATTTAAGGATTGGGTTTAACAAGTCACGTACCAACTGGATATATCAGTGTCTGGTACGGGAGGGGCTACTGAACAGAATCGGAATAAGCTGCAGAGCTGTTAACGTAGTCAGCTCCATCGCGGGCACTAGCCTCCGTAGTATGTAGGACATCTTCAAGGAGCGACGCCTCAAACAGGAGGCATCCATCATTAAGGACCCCCTTCACCCAGGTCATGCCTTGCTCTCATTGCTACCATCAGGAAGGTGGTACAAAAGCGAGAAGGCACACACTGATTCAGAAACAGCTCCTTCCTCTGTGCCATCTGATTTCTCAAAGACAACTACATATGCTGGCGATATTAAACCCGATTCTGATTTGTAGGCAAGGGTTATTAAACTTGACTCATTAGAAGGCAGGATGGTGCAACAAGTTAGCAGAGAAAAACAGTTATTGATGGTGTTTCACCTCTGGGATCTGGTTTCAAAATACACCTGAAAAGCAGGTTGAAAGTATCTGCGCTGATCTGTGTAACACAAGAAAGGAATTAGCTTCAGCACAATACCCAGTAATTTTGGACCTACAGAAAAATCCAAGACTTGTTCAATCAAACTGTCGATCGTACGGTGTCCACAAGGATGGCAAATAGAAAAGTGGAGACTGATGTAAGAAGGTGGTCTTTCAAAGGCTGGGATCAAAGATCACAAGGCAAAGTAAAAGATACTGCTGACCTAGGCTTGCTGGGCACTGATATGAAGCCCAAACAAGTGGGAAATGTTTCAGCATGTAGCATTTGCATACATCTCTCATGTTCAGTCCAGGAAAAAGAGGAAACAAACAGAATGACATTTAGCATTTTACTAGACAACGGGGTGACTCATTGAGAGATGGGAACATTAAATTTTCCTGAATGCTATTGGTATTGCTTTGCTTTGGAAACTGAAGTAGAAAACCTCAGTTTATTAAAGAGAAACGATGCGTAGCAAAGCAAATATAGCTCCTTCTCGTTTAACAAAGGACACTTTTAATGGCATCATTTCTGGTTTATCTGTCACCCTTGTACCTATCGTTGTCATTCTGGAGACGTACAGTCTTTTCATTCCCCGTCTCTTCATCTCTTCTGCTGTTTGTTGTTTGTCCCTGATCCTGGAGACGTGCATGCCTCTCCTCCTCTGTCTCTTCTTCTCTCATCTTTTTTTGTCCTGACTCTGATCCTGGAGTTGTGCGGCCCTGGCCTCATCCAGTTCTTGTTCTTTCCCTCTCCTTGCCACTTCCCGACGACGTTTGGCATCATCTCTTGACCATAATGTCCCCCTTCCCTTTCCACGCGACATAATTAGGCTGACCATTTTTTTTTTTTACCCTAATGCTGGATAGAAGATATGAAGCACTAACACCAAAGAATGCTGATTATTCTTGATGATGTGGTTGGCGCTCTCCTAAATGGACGTGATATAGTCACCGCTGTCCTTTGACTGCAGCAAAGGGTTTTATGGGTATCTCGAAGTACTTCATTACAGTAAGATTTAATTATCTCTTATTGATGGGAAGCAGTTAGATCTATCCCAATCCTGCACATGCTGACGGTGATTAGCAGCATGTGACCCCTCGAAATACAGCTACTCTGCCCTTTTGCTCCGGTAGGTGTCGCTGCTGAGGCTGGACGTGCGCATGCGTCGGGCTATCGCGTCCCAATTTCCATGATGGCGGATAGGCTCTCGGGTGAAAGGGAGCCTGTTGATTTTCACGAATGAGTAATTTTATACGAATATATAACCCTGAACTTTGCCTGCATTCTGTAAGTTAGTGCATTTTAATTCGATTTGGCCAAAAAAAGTGCCACTATAATGTACTGTTTGCACTAATTGGAGGTTACAAACAGACAGACAGAGCATGAGAGTTTTAGCAGTATATAGACAGAGCTAGGAAACGTGGCCTAGTTAAGGCATTTGACTAGCGATCTGAAGGTCTTGAGTTTGAGCCCCAGCTGAGGCAGCATGTTGTGTCCTTAAGCAAGGCACTTAACCACACAGTGCTCTGTGACGACACTGGTGCCAAGCTGTATCAGCCCTTGCCCTTCCCTTGGACAACATCGGTGGTGTGGAGAGGGGAGACTTGCAGCATGGGCAACTGCCGGTCTTCCATACAACCTTGGCCAGGCCTGCGCCCTGGAGAGTGA
Source organism: Mobula birostris (assembly GCF_030028105.1). NCBI lineage: Eukaryota > Metazoa > Chordata > Chondrichthyes > Myliobatiformes > Myliobatidae > Mobula > Mobula birostris. The sequence goes on along the minus strand of NC_092379.1, from coordinate 5,663,077 downwards.
AGATTTTCCAGGCGCAGATCCATGGTCTCACAAGACTAACGGATGCCTTTTAGATATGGTTGAAAGAGCAGAATTTTGAAAATTCACTTTTATATGCAATATCCTGACAAAACAGCAAGGATACCAAGTGATTAATAATTAATTTGGCCACATTTGCTGCTGCATGCAGCAGAGAATTTTGTTCTTAAGTGTACAATTTGTTGTTTTATTGCAAGCTTATTCAATAAAAAAAAAGCCATCCACCACATACAGCTCAAACATAAAACAGCCTGATCTTCAGAGCCATGGTGATTGGGGTCTATTTCTTGCAAATAATTCTTATTTATCCAGAGGTTCCATTTATATTTCATGAGCCCAAAGCAAAAGGCTGTTGTTCAAAGTACTGGATGACCTCTCACATAGAACACCAAAATATGAGATACAGGAGGAAATGAGAGTGCACCTTTACACCAAGTTCCTGAACACAGAACAGTCCTGCACAGGAACAGACCAGTTGTTCCTCAATGTTGTGCTGAACCAGCTAAAAAGCATATCAAAAACACCCAAACACTAATCCCTCCTACCTACACCATGTCCTTATCTCTCCAACTTCCTTACATCCATGTGCCTATCCAAATGTCTCTTAATAGCCTCTGAAGCCTCTTTGCCTCTACTGCCATACTAGGCAGCACATTCCAGGCATCCACCTCTGAGTAAAGAACTTGCCCCTGACATTCTCACTGAAGCTACCCCCACCCCCACCTTCAGTGCATGCCCTCTAGTATTAGACATTTCAACCCTGGAAACCAGATGCTCTTTGTCTATTCTAACTATGCCTCTCAATCTTGTAAACCTCTATCAGATCTCCCTTCAGCTTCCAGCACCCCAGAGAAATCAACCCAAGTTTATCCAGCCTCTCATGATAGAACATGCCCTCTAAACCAAGCAGGTCTACCAGGATGCTACTCTCTAAACCAGGCAGCATACTGGCAAACCTCTTCTGCACCCTCTTCAAAGCCTTGACATTCTTCCTACAGTGGGACGACCAGAGCTGTGCACAATACACCAGATGTGGCTGAACCAGAGTTTTATAAAGTTGTAACATAAAAGGCCTCAGCCCAAAATGTCGACTGTTTGTTCATTTCCATGGATGCTGCCTAACCTGCCGAGTTCCTCCAGCATTTTGCGTATGTAACCAAGATGTACGTATTTATGGGGTTAAGATAAACCACTGGGGGCCATGGTAGTGTAGTGATTAGTACAACTCTATTGCAGTTCGGGGCGTTGGAGTTCAACTCCAAAGTCATCTGTAAGGAGGTTCTACATCCTCCCTGTGAACATGTGGGTTTCCTCCGGATGTTCTGGTCTCCTCCCACATGCCGAAGACAAATTGGTTAGTAGGTTAATTGGTCATTGTAAATTGCCCTGTGATTTGGCTAGGATTAAAAGCAGTGGGCTGCTGGCGGCGTGGCTCAAAGGGCCGGAAGGGCTTGTTCCGTGCTGGATCTCTACATAAATAAAATTTCAATTAAACCTCAAACCCTACTTATTTCACCTCCAGAATATTTGGATATTTGGGGTGTGTGGGTAGAGTGGTGGTAGGGTGGAGGCACAGAGGTAGGGAGGAGTTGGAGGATATGTGTGCGTATGTGTCTCTGTCTGTGTCTTGCTCTGGATTTCCAGTATCTGCAGATTTTCTAGCGTCCATGATTTGCTACTCCACCGTGAAGTTCTTTGAGGGATGCCTGCCTTGAAGTTTAACTCTTCCCAAAGACGGGAGTTCAGTGAAACCTTCTCTCACTGCTCCCCCGTGATCTCTGCTGCCCCATCCTAATGGAGGGTCTTGGCCCGAAACATGAACTGTTTAATCTTTTCCACAGATGCTGCATAACCTGCTGAGTTCTTCCACCAATTTCTGTGTGTTGCTTTTTCCCTGTTAAATTGTCCCTTAAAGTCAAGGAATACCTCTTTCCTCTACAGTTAAAAGAAACACACAAATGCTGGAGGAATCCTACAAGCCAGGCAGCATCAATGGAAAAGAGTAAACAGTCAACTTTTCAGGCCAAGACCCTTCATCAGGACTCTGAATTTCCAGCATCTGCAAATTTTCTTGTGTTTGCTCCTCATTTTCTCGGTTCTGACGTGGTTCGCCAGATCAACCTGGACCTGCAGGGCAGGAAGTGCTTGTCATATGTGCAGAGGTACAGTAGACAGTTTGCTCCTTCCTCCATTGATGTTTGGTGTCTGTGTGTTCCCGACAAATGGGCTGAAGATTTCAACAGCAGTGTATTTAGAGGATTTAGTGGAGAATCTATTGGTGGTCTCCATAAGAGTATTTTGGAGTGCCAGCTCCAGACAAACCCTGCCTTAGTAACATCATCATCAGGTGCCATGTCCAGTTTGAGCTTTGAGTGCCATGGCCCACACACTCCTGTTTCGGGTCAAGTGGATCAATTCATTGGTATTCATTTCCAGTTCTCTGGCTGCTGTCTCCATCATCATTTGTCTTTGTCTTCCTTTTGCTTTGTTCCCTCCAATCTTTCCCATAATTACCGTGCATTCTAACTCCTCTTTCCTAATCACATGTCCAATGAAGTTACGTTGCCTTTTCATGATCTCATGCATTATTTCTTTTTGTGCTCACTCTGTTCATAACATCATTAGATATTCATTTCGTCCATGATATTCTTTGCATCCTCCTCAAAAACCACATCTCTGCTGCTTCAGTATATTTCCTCATGTTACTAGATATTATCCGACATTTTGAGCCATATAACATAATTGGATAAACATAACATTTCAGTGCTCTGAGGCAGGATGTCATGCCTCGTTTAGTGCTGGTCAGTATACTCTTCATTCTTGTAAAGGTGTCTTTTGCCATCCCCATTCTTCTTTTGATGTCCATGTGGCACCTGCCATCTGATGTCACTCAGCCTCCTAAGTAGCAAAAGTTCTGTACTTGTTTTATGTCTTCCCTGTTTATTCTCAGCCTGCAGATAGGATTCTCCTTCTTTTTGGATATCACCATACATTCTGTCCTTTTGCAACTGATAGATAGACCCATTTTTGCACTTTCTTCAATAATTAAGTTTTCTAGTTCTTCTTCCTAACTTGCAATTAAGTGTCATCCACATATCTAAAATTATTGATGTTTTCACCACCAACTTTGATTCCCAAGATGCCTCTTATTTTTTGTAATATTGTTTCACTCTACACATTAAACAAATCAGGGGAGAAAACACACCCTTGTCTAATGTCTTTCTTCATTTTTGTAAACTGACTCACTTGTCCATCTACTCTTACAGTGGCAGTTTGTTCCCAGTAGAGATTTCTGATTGGGCGGAGGTCTTTTGAATCTAGATCTAGTTTCCTGTAATATTTCGAATAACTTATTGTGCTTAACTTTATCAAATGTTTCTGTGTAGTCGATAAAACAAACAATCTTTTTGCACTTGAATAGCTTATTCTGATAGTATCCTTAACATCAATATCGTGTTTCTTGTACCTTTGTCTTTCACAAAACCACATTGTTCTTTACCTTTTTCAGCTTGTATCTTACTTTTAGCTCTTGTCATCAAAATTCTTAGTAACATGCAAGAGGATTAAATCATTGATGTCCAGTAGACATTGGTTGTGTCTTAAAGTCTAGATCTTCAAAAGTTCTTTTCTCCAAACAATGCTGGCAAAGGTGACAAAGGATTTCACTGTTTGACAGTTTCCATAGTTAGGGAGTGGTGGTGTGTTGCAAAGACAGGTCAGTACAGGATCCAAATGCAAAATGTTGAGCTTAAGTCCACTTTTGTGTGTTTCAGAGAATGAGGCAGCAGCTTGAAGCTTAACCTCAAAATCTGCCCATGTTCAAGTAGGCATCTTCAGATTGCTCCTGGAGACCGTAACAACATAACACATAAGAGCAGAATTAGGCTGTTTGGTCCCTCAAGTCACTCTGATAATCAGCCTGTCAGTGGGAGACTGGAAATCTGGCTGAGTGGTGTCATAACAGCAACCTCTCACTCAATGTCAGCAAGAAGCTGATTATTGGATGAGGCTTTTCATTCCAAACACTCAGTTCCCCGTCTTCGCAGTATTTGCTCTCAGGACGAGGTTTTTCATTCCACAACTAATTAGATGTCCTCCTCCTTCAAAGAAAAGGGCTTTCTTCCACCATCAACGCTGCCCTCACCCGCATCTCTTCCATTTTGTGCACATCTGCCCTCACCCCATCCTCCCACCACCCCACCAGGGATAGAGTTCCTCTGGTCCTCACCTACCATCGCAGTAGCCTCCACGTCCAGCACACAATTCCCCACAACTTCTGCCATCTCCGTCAAGATCTCACCACCAAGCACATTTCTCTCCCCGCTCCACTTTCTGCAGGGATCGCTCCCTACGTGACTCTCTCTTTCACTCATCCTTCCCCACTGATACTTATCCTAGCACACGGAACAAGTGCCACATCTACCCCAACACCACCTCACCACTACCATTCAGGGCCCCAAACAGTCCTTCCAGGTGAGGCAACACTTCGCCTGTGAGTCTGTTGGGGTGATCTACTGTGTCTAGTGCTCCCGGTGTGACGTCCTGTACGTCAGTTAGACCTGACATAAATTGGGAGATCGCTCTGCCAAACACCTACCATCTGCAGGAAAAAGCGGGATCTCTCAGTGGCCACCCACTTCAATTATACTTCCCATTCTGACGTGCCAGTCCATGGCCTTCTCTACTGATGCCATTCAGGTTGGAGGAGCAACAACTTATATTCCGTCTGAGTAGCCTCCAACCTGATGGCTAAGACATAGATTTCTTGAAATGCTAGCAATTGCCCCCACCCTTCACCATTCCCCTCTCTCCTTACTTGCCCATCACCTCCCTTTAGTGCTCCTCCTCTTCTTCCAGAGTCTTCTACCCTCTCCTATCAGATTCCTCCCTTCTGCAGCCCTTTATCTTTTCAATCAACTTCCCAGCTCTTTACTTCACCCCTCCCCCTCCCGGTTTCACCCATTACCTTCTACCTTGCACTTCTCCCCTTCCCCCCACCTTCTTGCTCTAACTTCTCATCTTTTTTTAATTCCTGTCCTGACGAAGCATCAACTGTTTACTCTTTTCCATAGACGCTCCCTGACCTGCTGAGTTCCTCCAGCATTTTGCCTGTTGCTTGGATTTCCTCACATCTGCAGACTTTCTCGTCTTTGGCTTCCTCCTGAAGTCAGTAATCAGCTCAGGAGGTCTATGATCCAGTCCTCAAAGGATCAGAGATGGAGAGGGTCAGCAACTTTAAATTCCTCTGTTATCATTTCAGAGGACCTGGCATGGGCCCAGCACGCAAGTGTAATTATGAAGAAACCATGGCAACGCCTCTAACCCCTTTATAGTTTGCAAAGAATCGGCATGACATCTAAAACTTTCACAAACGTCTATAAGTGTGCAGTGGAAAGTATATTGACCGGCTGTATCACAGACTGGTATGGAACTACCAATGCCCTTGAACAGAAGATCCTACAAAAAGTAGTGGATACTAGTGAAACCCTCCCCATCACTGAGCACATCTACATGAAGCATTGTTGCAGGAAAGCAGCATCCATCATCAGGGAACCCCATCACCCAGCACATGCTCTCTTCTCACTGCTGTCATCATGAAGGTGGCACAGGAGCTTTAGAACTCACAACACCAGGTCCAGGAAAAGTTATTACCCCTCAACCATCAGGCTTTGAACCAAAGGGATAGCTTCACTCAACTTTACTTGCCCCACTGAAATGTTCAAACAACCTATGGTATTAATTTCAAAGACTCTTCATTTCACATTCTCAAAATTTATTGCCTATTGATTTATTATTATTCTTTCTTTTCGCATTTGCAGTTTGTCATCTTTTGCACACTGGTTCAATGCTGAAGTGACGAGGTCTTGCATTTATTCTATTATGGTTATATTGAGTATGTGTGCAAGAAAATGAATCTCATTGTACATATATGTACTTTGAACTCTTAACCCCATTCTCCCACCTTCTCTCCATAACGTTTGACACCTTTACGAGTCAGAAACCTATGAACCTCCACTTTAAATGTACCCAAGGACTTGGCCTCCAGAGCTCTCGACTGGAAGCTGCAGGGGTTATATTTCCACTTTGCCCTGTAGCTTAGCTACACTTCAACGGGAAGCACGTTGGAGAAAAGATGCAGTACTGCCCCATGGAAGATTTTGAGGTACTGTTGTACACTGATAAGCACAACATGCTTTGATTTATCAGTTCTCTCAAGACTTACAGCACAAATATCCAAGGACTCAGACAGTTTCAGTGCCTGCCATAAACAGCAGTTGACAAAAACGATTCAACCACAATTCTGTACTTGACACATGCATCCTAGACTTCATTGCAGAGCCAGCAATCTGACCCAGCCTCTCCAGACCAATAAAAAGTCAAACAACCATGTGTCAACTGAAAATGACAGAGTTTTGGGAGCAGATAGCATCCTTGAAGTTATAAAAGTCTGCAGAAGGAACTTCACTCAAATTCAAAACCTCAGTTTCCGCATGTAGGAAAAACAGGACTTTCCAAGAGTCCCTGGACATGTTAATTAGGACCATCTTTGAGAATAAACAAACCTGATTGAATTAACTACAAAAACTCTGTTGTCTTTGAGAAGAAAAATCCCTGGAATTGTCCTGAAGTGCTACCTCCGAGTAGGTGAAGAATTGCTTCCAGAATCAAAATGTGGATTCTCTCCTAGAGAGATCAAGAACATGGTATTCGTCCACACAGCACTTAGAAATGCAGGGATAAATGTTGCCCATTTCTAACCTGAACCGTTTACAAGTCAAAACAGTGGCCACAAACAGAATGCCAACGCACAGATGCCTGCAGAGTGAGCTGTTCCATAAAGTAGGTGACTAAAGAAGCATTTTAAAATCTCACTTTGCAGTTTGTAGCAATAACTCTGATTTAGCTGACCTCAGGTTAATAATGATATTCTTATAATTATTAAGACGAGATTTTATATGAATTTGATGGTTTTAAGAAGAACACCGCTGCTGGCCGAGACAACATAAGATTTGCAAAATGTACATCAATGTGTAAACTAGAACGTATTCATCTGGAGTTCAACATAGCTAGCGTCAAGAAACATTGTTTGCAGTAGCCAGCAAATCCACCCCACTGGTCTCCCAAACTCTTGTATGTACGAGTTTTAAGCAGATAGGGCGCTTGTGAAACAGGGGACGATCTGCACATTGGAATAGAGAATTCTTTTGGCCACCTTTCATAATTTGTCTCAGTTCTATCCCTATCACATGGCAATACATTATGATGGACCTGATCTCAATGCACACCTGGTGCCAACTTTATAGTTAGTGTTCACCTGCAGACACACACCAGGATCTGTAGAACCTCAAACACTGAATTTAATGAAGATGAACCACACGATGCCAGCCCCATCAGCTGCAAAATGCAAACTCAACGAAGAAAGAATTATTCAGTTCATTATGTATACTGTACCTAAAGTGCCCGTTCAATCCATAAGATACAAGAGCCAAACTGGGCTATTCGGCCCATCAAGTCTGCTCTGTCATTCCATCAAGCTGATTTATTGTTCCTCTCAACCCCATTCACCTGCCTTCTCTTCATAACCTTTGATCTCTAGAATTTATAATTCTTTGCTTTAAATATACTCAATGACTTGACCTCCACAGCCACTTGTGGCAGTGAATTCCACAGATTCACTACCTGCTGGTGAAAGAAATTCCTTCTCATCCCTGTTCTAACTGGATGTCCCTCTAGTTTGAGGTTATGCCCTCTGATCCTAGACTCACCTACTATGGAAAATATCCTCCCTTCAGCCACTCCATCTACACCTTTTCAATATTAGATAGGTTTCAATGAGGTCCTGCCCTCATTCTTCTAAACTGCAGTCGGAGTACAGGCTCAGGGCCATCAAATGCTCCTCATTCATTAGCCCTTTCATTTTCAGACCATTCTAATGAACCTCCTCTGGACTCTCTCCAATGCCAGCACACCTTGCCTTAGATAAAGGGGCCCCAAAACTGCTCACAATACTTCCAAGTGCAGTGTGACCAAAGCCTTAGCATTACACCTTAATTCTTATAGTCTAGTCCTCTCGAAATGATTGCTAACATTGCATTTGCCTTCCTTACTACAAGCTCAACCGGCAAGTTAACCTTCAGGGAGTCGTTCACAATTAATCCCAAGTCCCTCTACACCTCTGATTTCTGTGAATTTTCTTGTTTAAAGATGGTCTATGCCTTCTACCAAAATTAATGACCATACAATTCCCTACACGAGATTCGCTCTGCCACTTCTTTGCCCATTCTCCCAATTTATCCAAGTCGTTCTGCAGTTCTCCTGCTTCCAACACTACCTGACCCTCCACCTATCTCTGTATCATCCACAAACTTGGCCACAAAGCATCAATTTCATCATCCAAATCATTCACAATGTGAAAAGGGGTGGTCCCAACACCGACCCCCGCATAACAATACTTGCCACCAGCAGCCAACCAGAAAAGACTCCTTTTATTCCCACTCTTTGCCTACTGCCTGCCAGCCAATCTTCTATTCATGCTAGTATCTTTCCTACAATACCATGTCACTCCAGTCTTCAAGAAGGCAGGGAGGCAGAAGAATGCAAATATAGGTCAGTTAGCCTGACTTCAGTAGTTGAGAAGATGTTGGAGTCCATTATTAAATGGCTTTGGGTTACTTGGAGGCACATGATAAACTAGGGCAAAGATAGCACAAGTTCCTTAAGGGGAAATCTTGCATTATAAATCTGTTAGCAGACAAGATAGACAAAGGAGAGTCTGGGAATGTTGTCTACTTGGATTTTCAGAAGGCCTTCGACAAGGTGCCGCACATGAGGATTGGAGTGACATTTGCAGTATTCCAGTCCCCTGGAACTAATCCAGAATCTAGTGATTCTTGAAAGATCATTACTAATGCCCCCACAATTTCTTCAGCTACCTCATTCTGAACCGTGGGGTGTAATCCATCTGTTCCAGATGATTTATCTACCTGCAGACCTTTCATCTTCTCAAGCACCTTCTCCTTAGTAACAGCAACAACATTCACTTTTGCGCCGACACTCTCGAATTTCTGACATACTGCTTGTATCTTCCATAGCAACTGACGCAAAACTTTTGTCCACCAGTTCTTTGTCCCCTATTAATACTTCTCCAGCAGTTCAATATCCACTCTTGCCCCTCGTTTACTCTTTATATATTTGGGGGAAAAACCTGGAACTGTAAGAAAATAGCTTCAAACCTGCCCAAAAATGAAATTGAACTGAAATGATTTACAAAGGGTATCAAGGGAGAGAAAAGCAAATATTCATCCAAAATGAATTGTTTACATGTGGCAGAAACCACAACTCTCAATACATTTACCAATGCCTTTCTTGAACGAATTCAAAGAGAAAAAAACATTATCGAAAGCAATGTTATATGTTTGTCGAATGCCAGTGTTAGTTAAAATTAGTGCTGAGTAAGATGACCACAATGCACAATTTTTCCATAGTCATGGATTTACAAAAATAAGAGCAATGACAGAAATATTGCTTTCTCCATCCATAAATGAACTGTACTAGTTACTGTGAAATAGTCGTGGGGTGGAATGGTAGCGTAGTGGTTTACAGTAAAGGGGACCAAGGTTCAATTCCCGCCACTGCCTGTAAGGAGTTTGTATGTTCTCTCTGTGACTGCGTGGGTTTCCTCCAGCTACTCCAGTTTCCTCCCAGTCCAAACACTTACCGGTTGTTAGGTGAATTGCTCACACTCTCAACAATCAACCGATGTGCCTTCCCCTATACATACACATTCATAGGGCGGGAGAGAGACACACACACACACACACACACACACACACACACACACACACAGAGGTGGTTTGGGTTAAACCTGCACCACAACAGCTGAAGGGACAAAGTTTTCAGATGCAAATTTTCCCACATGCAAGCCTCAACAGTGAGCAGTAGACAACTCTGCAATGCTCAAAAGAAACCAGTGAGGTGCTGAGGGATCCAGCAACTACCAACTTTGATGGCTCTGGGCCTGTACTCACTGGAATTCAGAAGAATGGGGGGGGAGGGGGGGAGAGGAGAGGAGAGGAGAGGAGGAGGACTTATTGTAACTTATCGAATGTTGAAAGGCCTTGACAGAGAGCATGTGGAGAGGATGTTTCCTTTGGTGGATGAGTCTAAGACCAGAGGATAGAGTCGCAGAATAGAGCAACCTCCATTTAGAATGGAGATGAGGAAGAATTTCTTTAGCCAGAGGGTGGTGAACCTGTGGAACTTGTTGGCACAGGCAGCCATGAAGGCCAAGTCATTAAGGCAGAGTTTGATAGATTATTGATTAGTCAGGGCATGAAGGGATACGGGGAGAAGGCAGAAGATTAGGGCTGAGAAGGACATGGATCAGCCATGATGAAATGGCGGAGCAGACTCGATGGGCCAAACAGTCTAATTCTGCTCCTATATCTTATGTTATGACTGAACCTAGAACCTACTGGTTGGAACAGCTTAAAACAAATTGTCATTTAATTATCAGACATTGCACAATTGTAGCTTTACTTTCTGTTTTTAAATCTCTCTCTCTCCTGTGCTTCATCCTTTACTTTCAGGGAATTGGATTACTGTTACTTTCTAGCTTTTATATTCCCAGCACACCTGAGAAATAAGGCCTGCTCTAGTTTTTAAAAAAAACCTTTAAGGAATTAATCACAAGAGATCTGGAGGGAATTGCTCTGAAATAATATCAGCCCAGTCATGTGTCAGCGCTAAACCACTGTCAGTAAAAGTACAGACAACAAGGGTGCGGACTGAGATGAAATCCGCCAAAGTGAGATGCAGGATTAATAACTGGCAATATCTCGGTTGCTTTCAGCCAAAGATCCTATTTGCAGAGTTGAAATTAATGGCTGTTCTGATCAAGATTTTCCTTCACAATTCTATTCAAATAAGAGTGAAGAAATCGAAGGAATGCTGCCAACTGTGAGTAAATATAATTGGACAAATAGGATCAACGTGACCATCACTATCATTTCCAGAATCCTGCATATTTTACTAAGCTTTGCAATTCATCCAAACACAAAGGGTAAAACATATCCTAAGAACGCTGAGGATAGGAAAGCCAGAATCACATTCAAGATCGAGGTTTGAGCTTGAAAACCGTGGCTAACAGTTCTTCCCTCAATCTCGGAGGCTACTTGGCTGACTTACAGGAGTTGCAATCGCCCCTCATAGCTTCTCTGTGAAGAGAGAACAAACAGTTCAGACCAGGCACTTCAACATTCTCATTGCACAACAGCGATCGTTCAACCTGGAACATGACTCAAACTCGAATTCCAGAACTGACATCTATACTGTGGTTTGGCTGGAGCACACAGGAAATTAAAGCGTTCGATATCTGTCGACCTAATCATTTTTGCACCAGTGCCTCTCGAGAAAGTAGAAATCTTTTTCATAGTCTAATTGCCCATTTATTTACATACTGCAGGCTATCTCTGAAGCTAAGTCATGTAAACAACAGTGTTTATAGATGGAGTGAATGATTGAACTTGGCCAAAGGTCTGAACTTCCTCCAGGACTTGTCTAAAAAAAAACAGTTGGCATGAATAGTTCACATTCACCAAACTTATTTAGTGGGATCATAAGATTATACAATGTGCATTTTTCTCTAAAATCGCTGCAAATCAGGTTTTTGCACTGAAAGAAATTGAAATGCAAATACTTTAAGAGCTTCTTGTTACAAGAGTACTTGGCCTGTTACAGACACCGTGGAAAACATTAGTAAAGCTTAGTTCCATCACATTGTACTCGAAGACAAATCTGGCCAAAATTGTGAAACACAGTATCAAAGGTCATTTGGCTCAGCTCATCTGTATTTCACTAAATATATACACAACTGAAATCGCCATCAAAAGAGCCTCTGCGCAAGTCACAACACTATTCTGTCCCCTTTTCACGTCAAGTAGAAAATATGGATTGTGGAATAAATTGTCTAGCTTCAGAGTGGGTGGCAGAGTGGAGATACATCTCTACTAAAGGTGGGGGAAGGCACTCCTTCCCTCTGCTAGCCCGCAGGTCATCCTTGGGCAAAGGGTAGCACCGGCTTAGCCCCCGAAAACCCCCCTCCCCCTCCGATCAGGGTCACATGAAGCCTGGTGTTGGATGGCCGTATGAGCAGCTGGTGCATATCACAAGATGACAAGCCCTGTTATGCCACCACCGATGCCACACAGGCAATCTCTGAAAAGTATTGATAATGGCTGCAGGTCACCTGTCTTGTAAAGACACTGCCCAGAAGGTGGTAATGGCAAAATTTGCCAAGAACAATCATGGTCATGGACAAGACCACAATTGCCCATATTATATGACATGGTACATAACAAACAAATGATCTTCACAGAGAACAGGAAAGTCTGAAATATGAAGAGGGGATTTTAAAGGGCTCACATATCAAATGACACAGTGCGTTGTTAGAATGCGCAGAATAATTAAAAGTGTCTATGTAATTGGGTGGGTGAGGATAAAGAGCTAAGTGGCCAATGGAAAATATAAAACCGCCTTATGCATAAAATTGTAAGGGATGATAAAGAGCTCGATTACACAGGATGCAAATAGTTATCATCTTTAAATCAATGACATTATGGATTTGATGCTTGGATGGACCATCTCTGACTAGTTGTTCAGATCCTTTGCTGAAATAAGCTTTAATTAATGGTACTAGTCTCAGCATCAAACTCCACGCAATTCTGGCTTCCCATCAATAAGACTAAGGATGCATTGGAAGCAAGTCCACATTTATACAAGGCTCTCTTTCAAAGATGACATCAAATGAAAATGGAGAGACAACTTTGTACCTCTTACTCAGCTAAGGCTGCACTGGACATGGCAAAGAAACTACTGGTACCAAAACAATCTTACCTAGTAGCAGCCGGAAACTTTATCAGTTCCTGGCACCCACACACTCAACTCTAAAGTGGAAGAACATGGGTTCATGCGACCCAAGTGTTCTGCTGAAGACATACACCCTAACCACACCTTATTGCATTGCAGCTTACGAGTGTCTAATGGCATTCATTTTGTGGAAGGCCTTCCAGGAACAGTTTCTTCCCCTATGCCATGTCCAACACGTTAGACCTGAATGGTCTTTGAAGCTTTGGACACTACCTCACTTTTTAAAATATACAATATTTCTGTTTTTGCACTTTTTAAATAATCTATTCAATATACGTAATTGATTTACTTGTTTATTATGTTTTATTTTATTTATTATTATTTTTCTCCATGCTAGATTATGTATTGCATTGAACTGCTGCTAAGTTAACAAATTTGATGTCACATGCTGGTGATAATAAACCTGATTCTGATTCAGATTCAATTTGTTTAATTCCCCCACTGGAAATTGTTAGGTCCCTCCCTGATTTTAAACAAACTTTGAGCTTACTCCATCTCTTATCAACCAAATAGCCTTATAGCCTTTTACTTGCCTTGGCTCATTGCAGTGATTTGCATCTTGGGGTGTTACATTACTTTTAAAGCAAGGCAGGTAAATTCAACTTTCTTTAGAAACTGCTGGAATTGCACGTGGCTACATTCAAAATGCTAGATTCATAAAGAATGCTGACATCTGCCTGGAGCTCTGAATTATCAATTGAGATTTTTGACCATCTAAACTACATTTATACAATGCTGAGCTGAAATCAGTTTAGAGTCTCAGAGTCATACAATAGTACAGCACAGAAACAGGCCCTTTGGCCCATCTAGTCTGTGCCGAACCATTTAAACAACCTATTCCCATCAACTGGCACTAGGACCATAGCCCTACATACCCTGACCACCCTTCCAAACTTCTTTTAAACGTTGAAATCAAGCTCAAGCTGGCAGCTCATTCCACACTCTCATGACCCTGAGTGAAGTTTCCCCTCATGTTCCACTTAACTTTTCACCTTTCACCCTCAACCCAAGACCTCTATTTCTAGTCTCACCCAACTACTTCAGTGGAAAAAGCCTGCTTGTGTTTACTCTATCTATACCTCTCATAATTTTGTACACCTCTATCAAATCTCCTCTCAATCTTCTACTTTCCAAGGAATAAAGTCCTAACCTATTCCACCTTTCCTTGTAACTCAGCTGCTCAAGACCCAGTAAGATCCTTGTAAATTTTTTCTGTACTCTTTCAACCTTATTTACATCTTTTCTGCAAGTAGGTGACCAAAACTGCACACAATACTCCAAATTAGGCCTCACCAATGCCTTGCGCAACTTCAACATAACATCCCATTTCCTGTACTTAATTCTTTGATTTATGAAGGCCAATTGAATTGTAGTGTTTGACCTGCCACACTGCACCAGGAACCAATCTTTAATCTCAAACACTGATATAGGTTTCAAGAAGAAATCAGGTCTGCACGAAACCCCTAACAATATCATACACATTGAATGTTACATTAAAAAAAACAAGATCTGAAAAGCAATTTTCAAATGGAAGCTGCAAAAGGAAATGGTTAAGTAAATTGTCACTTTGGAAAAGACACACACAATACATTTGATGTGATGTTCACGTGTAACACACCGAGTGATCAGAATCAGGTTTAACATCACCGGCATATGTCATGAAATTTGTTAACTTCGCGGCAGCAGTACACTGCAATACATGATAATATAAGAAAACACAGAATTACAGTGTGGATATATTATAAAACTATACTTCAGTTGTGTGTGTGTGTGTGTGTGTGTGTGTGTGTGTTTTTTTTTGTGTTTATAAGTAGTGTGGTAGTGTTCATGGATTCAATGCCCATTCAGAAATCGAATGCAGAGGGGAAGATAATGCTCTTACATCACTGAATGTACGACTTCAGTGGTAGAAAAACTGCACCTGTGGAGGTAAGAAGCAACTCTGTCTCAGGTTTGAAAAACCTGTGTCAGAATTCACTGCCACAGTTCTGTTGACTGCAACATCACTAGCATTTCGTTTTTATTTCAAAGCTATATCTGTGCCTTAGAAGACAGAAAAACTAAAACAAATGTTTCTAAAATTCAGGACTAACAATAAATGGAAAAAAAATCATCACCTTCACTCAGACCAAGTCTAGTATTAAAACTGCTCACAAAGTGAAGCAATGCACACAAACTGCTGGAGGAAGGTCAGGTAGCATCTATAGAAAAGCGTAAACAGTCAACTTTGAGCTGAGACCCTTCATTAGGACTGACAAGGAAGTGTGGGGGGGGGTGCAGGTGTCTGAATTAAAAGGTGGGGGAAGGGGGAAGAGGCTAGCTGGAAGCATTAAGTTATAAAGGTGTTATGAGCAGAGTATAACATTATGGAAATCCAAGTGATGACATTTCACAAGCAAAAAAATTCACAGCTGTATTTAAAGAACATAAACATGTGATCACCACTTGCAAAGAATTCAGGATCATGAAGCAACAGTGGGAGCATGGTTCAGTGTGAAGTACATAGCTGTTCTTCTGCAATCTATGCAAATCTACTCAATGTACTGATCAATTCATCTTACTGGATACTCGGTGCAGACCAAGGATCTGACCCCTATTAAAAATACACAATTTCGAATCGAATGAGCATTTCAAGAGCGATCCATCAACATCTCAATGTGAAAAATGAAAAAGCGTTTTTCTCTAATTTCAGACACAGAGTAATCAATCGCATATTTTTTCCTATCAAAGCAAGTTCCAATACTGATGCACAACCGCACAAATTCAGGATTCAAGGTGCTAATGGGGGAACAATGAAATACAAAGCACATTGCAAGTCTATAATTTACCCAAGAATAACACTTAAAGCTCCCAAGAACTTCATGTCAAACTGTGAAAACATGTTTTGGAAAAAAAAAGCAAAATTTGATGGCAGCTGCCATCTGCAATTCTGTCAGTCTGAATGCATGAAAACAGAAAAGGTATGGGGGAGGGTTAGACTACAGTTAGCATTATAGATAATTATATCTTCCCTGCAGATTGAGGATCTAACAATTGCTCACCTTCCTACTCTTCCTCCTATAATTTTTTAACCCTATCTGAAGACATCAATTCTGCTTGGTGCAGTTTCTGATTAACTGGAACCTCCACAGTCTTTTTGCAAAGTTCACATACTGAGTAGTGTTGGAAAAACATTATGTCAGAGTACTGCAGCACAGAAACAGGCCATTCAGCCCATCTGGTCCATGCCAAATTATTAGTCTGCCTAATCGTATCCACCTGCACTTGGACCATAGTCCTCCATAACCCTCCCATTCATGTACCTACCCAAATTTATCTCGAATGTTGAAACCAGAGTATATGACTTAAGGCTTTGGTCACAGAGGTCATTTGTACCATACCTTCATTAATGTCTGTTTTTTGGTGGCCCAATAAAAAGTGTTTAAGATTTGAACTAATGCAGCCCTTTTACTTTGCCAATGCAACCCATCATTGTATCAAGAATACAATGCTGCATGACTGACTCTTCCTCCTGACTAAGGAGATAAAGAATTGATTGAAACACATGTACGAAATTGCAATAATTCAGTTAACACAAGTGCATTTACAGACATTATCAGATTCATTTCTCACACGAACAAAGATACAGTGAAATGTATCGTCCGTGTTAACAACCAGCATAACCCAAGGACATGCTGGGGGCAGCCCTCATACGTACTAACTGGTAATTTTATTCACACTAGGTTGTGACTGAATAATTGCTCTGATGTGAAGCAAAACCTTAGCTCCAGCTGTGGGGAACAACAAAATTAAGTCCAATCCATCCTGCCCATGTGGGGATACTCAAACAGTATAGGACACTGGGTAGTGATCATCTAGTTTAAGATGGCGTTGATGAAGCATAGCAACGATTTGTAGGTAGCAAACAGCCCTCCCAACCATTAAGCACATCTATGTGAAACGCTGTCGTAGGAAAGCAGTTTCTTACTGCTCTTGATGCTGAAAAGGCATTTCATAGAGCTGAATGGAAATACTTATTCAATGTTTTAGAGAAATTTAGCTTTGGTACTAATTTTAATAAGTGGATTAGAATGATATATAAAAGCCCTATTGCCACTGTTATTACTAATAACTGCAGATCCCCCTTTTTTCAACTCTCGCAGGGTACGAGACAAGGATGTCTGTTAAGTCTGTTAGAGATCCTCACCACCCAGGCCACGCTCTTCTCTCATTGCTGCCATCAGGTAGAAAGTAAAAGTGCCTCAGGACTCGCACCATCAGTTACCACCCCTTAATCACCAGGCTCTTGAACAAAAAGAGATAACTACACTCAATTCTATTTCTACATATACATAGGCATCCGTTAGTCTTGTGAGACCATTGATTTACGCTTGGGAGATTTCCAGGGCGCAGGCCTGGGCAAGGTTGTAAGTAAGACCAGCAGTTGCCCATGCTGCAAGTCTCTCCTCTCCACGCAGTGTGGGTACGTGGCCAAGTGGTTAAGGCATTGGACTAGCGACCTGAGGATCGTGAGTTCGAGCCCCAGCCGAGGCAACGTGTTGTGTCCTTGAGCAAGGCACTTAACCACACATTGCTCTGCGATGACACTGATGCCAAGCTGTATAGGTCCTAATGCCCTTCCCTCGGACAACATTGGTGTTGTGGAGAGGGGAGACTTGCAGCATGGGCAACTGCTGGTCTTCCATACAACCTTGCCCAGGCCTGCGCCCTGGAGAGTGAAGACTTTCCAGGCGCAGATCCATGGTCTCGCAAGACTAACGGATGCCTTTACCCATTCTATTTCTGGTGTTCCCACAACTGATGGTCTCACTTTAAGGATTCTACCTTGTTATTTCATGCTCTCGTTATTTATTGCTATTTATTTTTATTTGCATTTGCACAGTTTGTTGTTCATTGATCCTGTTTATAGTCACTGTTCTATGGATTTGCTAAGTATGCCGTAAGAAAATGAATCTCAGGGTTGTAAGTGGTGAGATGTATGTACTCTGATAACAAATCTTACTTTGAACACCCACAAAATGCTGGAGGAACTCAGCAGGCCAAGCAGCATCTGTGGAAAAGAGTAAACAGTCGACGTTCTGGACTGAGACCCTTCATCAGGACTCACATCTTGGCCTGAAGTGTTGACTGCTTACTCTTTTCCATAGATGCTGCCTGACCTGCTGAGTTCCTCCAGCATTTTGTGGGTGTTGCTTTGGATTCCCAGCATCTGCAGACCCTCTCATGTTTGTAACACACACACACACACACACACACACACACACACGGTGATGGAGGAACTCAGCAGGTCAGGCAGCAGCTATGGAAGAGTACAGTCGACAACGTTTAGGGCAGTGACCTTCAGCAGGGTGTTGAAAGGTTAGAGTAGCATCACTGTGCAACTCGAATGTAAATTAGGACCACATACCTCAATTTCATAACAAGATCACATATCAGTGGAACAAAGTCTAGTACTTCTGTATGTGTGTTGCTAAAAGTTCAATACTTTTTGACTTTGGTTTTATAATGACAGCTCTATTACAAAGCATTTTAAACACAGCAATAACCAATAAATTCAAGCTTGTCTATAGCGGTTAATAAACTTTAGCCTCCATAAAGAATGTGTGGAATTCTTCACACCCATTGTTTTATTACTGTGCTGCTCCATGGTTCAAGTGGACAGAGTGCAGAAAAATACACCCAACACTGCATCAGTGGATGGTACGGTAGCGTTGTTGGGGTTAGCGTGACGCTTCACAGCGCCAATGATTAATCAGAAGATCGGGGTTCAATCCCCCCACTGCCTGCAAGGAGTTTGTTTTCTCCGAGAGGGCGTGTTTCCTCTGGGTGCTCCAGTTTAGTCCACATTCCAAATACGTATTGGTTAGGAAGTGGGTGTGATATGTTGATGATAGAATCACGGTGACACTTGTAAGTTGCCCCCAGCACACACCGCAGACTGTTGACGCAAATGATGCATTTCACTGTATGTTACGACGTTTCACTGTACATGTGACATATAAAACTGACTTTACTGTCAACAGCGCAACGTAACAGTAAGTGTTTATGAGAAGGGGAACTTAGTAAAAGGAAAAAGGGAATTGTAGAAAAAAGGTGTCAACTCAAAACTTTGTGGGAGGAGATCAAGAGCCAACATCTAAATTGCTCCCATCATGGTCAGAGTGTTAACAAAGGCCTTAATTGGGTACATACATACATACACACACACACACACACACACACACACACACACACACACAACAGTAAGCAATGGACTGAAGCAGGTGCGTAAGGTTGTTTTACAGCCAAGTGCTTGCCCAATGTGGAAATCAATCATAAAGACAGCAAAATTACCGTACTTACTCGTGTCGACAAAATGGAGAGGGATGAGAGAGGAATCGGGACGAAAAAAAACTTTTATTTGCACCATTACTGTTCCTGTCCAAAGTGAGTATAGGTGCCAGAACAAGAAAACAAATCCAACTTAATGTGCCACAGCTGCACATTACAAAGTGACAGGTTTATTTGCAACCTGAGAATAATAGCTAAGGAAGTGTACCTTAATTGGAGACCAGGAGCGTTTTGGGGCACCAAGATATATGTGTATGGTACACGTTTATCAGTTAGAAATAGTTCAGGCAAATGCTCTGCATCATAACTTGCCTTTACTGAGCAGTGTAAACAGCATAAAAAGTCAAGCTATTTCACACCAGCAATGCCAAATTAAATTTAATACAAAAACACAAAAACAGATGATTAAATGCTTAGTAAAAGAGGAACCAGTTAAAGTGCAGCATAGGAGGGGTAGAGTGAGGAGATTTTGGGATAGAAACACATTTTTCATCTGTTTAACAGTCTGCACGCCAATAAGTATATATTTTTTTGCAAAATTCTTGAGTCAGAATCAGGTTTAACATCTCTGGCTCCTGTCATGGAATTCGTTGTCGCGTAATAAAAATAAGCTACGAATTACATTTGGTGCAAAAAGAGAAACAATAGTGAGGTAGTGTTCATGGGTTTATTATCCATTCTGAAATCTGATGGCAGGGGGGAAACAGCTGTTCCCGAAACATGCCATCTACGTCTTCAGTACCACCTCCTTGATGGCAGCAATGACCACGTCCTGGGTGATGAGGTCCTTAATGAAGGATGCTGCCTTTTTGACGCATTGCCTTCTGAAGACGTCCTCAATGCAATCAGTTAGAATGATCTCTATCGTACATCTGTAGAAATCTGATGAGCCTTTGCTGGCATAGCACGTCTTCTCAAACTCTGAATGAAATATAGCCGCTATTGTGCCTCCTTTGTAATTGCATCAATAGGCTGGACCCGGGATAGATCCTCAGATTTTGAAACTGCTCATCCTTTCCACTAATGATCCCACAATGAAGCCTGGTCTGTGAAGACCAGACTTTCCCTTCCTGAATCAATTTCTTGGTCCTACTCACGCTGAGGGCAAAGTTGTTGTTCTGACACTACTCAACCAGCTGATCTATTTTACTGTTCTAGGTCTTCTCGTTGCCATCTGAAATTTTGCCAACAATAGGTTTGTCATTGCCAAATCAGTAGATAAGGTTTGAGTCGTGCCTAGCCCCATGTTGTGGGTGTAGAGAGAGTAGAGATGGAAAAGGTTTCAGAAAATCTCTCATGCATTCTATTCATACAGGTATCATTCTGCTTTTCACCAAAAGAATCACAATGAAACTCCAGAACTGGGCAATTCACAAGTAATTTGCCTTCAAATCTTAGTGTACGAATATGAAAATCATTACCTTGCAAAATGTGTATGTTTGTTAATAGTTATCATGTTAACTTGGGGTTATTCCAAGATGGAATTTATAGACCAGGATTGCAGATGCTATCAAACCAGGAAAGGAAATTTGATTATTCTACATTTCCTGAGGCATCTCTTTAAAGTTAAACAAAAAATATACAAAGTAGATAGAGCTATGGTTACATGACATTGAACTTAGGTTTAAATTAGGGGTTCCAAATCCTTGAATGTCGTGGACCCCTAACTTTAACAGAAGGGTCCATGGATCCCAGTTGGGAACACCTGGATTAAATAAACCATCTGAGGTCCATAAACAGCAATTAAATTAGCCAGGGCATCAAAGGGTATGGGGAGAAGGCAGGGGAGTGAGGATGACTGGAAGAATTGGATCAATCCATGATTAAATGGCGAAGCAGACTCAATAGGCTGAATGGCCTACTTCTATATCTTATGGTCTTAAATCGAAATTCTGAGGAAGCAATGGGAGACAAACATGATTGCCTTGAGAATGCGCCTGCTAGCATTATTGCCTAACTCTGGTTGCCCTTGAGGTGCTGGTGACAATGTTTTTGAACCTCCTGAACCTAGTCTATCAATAGGAGGAGATAGAAAACAGCAAGGTTTGGATGCAGTGATAATGACATTACTCCAAAGTCAGTTGGTGCATGGTTTCAAAGGTTCTAAAGTTCATTTATTATCAACTCTGAGATTTGTCTTCCCCAGATAGCCAAGAAACCATTGAAGTCATTAAAATCACCCCCCCCCCACATTAAAGAACCAAATCCTGCAAACGGCAACACGATCATCAATCCCCCCATCCCATGAAAAACAGACTAACAAATCGCACTAAACAGTAATAAGAACATCAAACCCCAAAACACCCTCCCTCACACTAAATAACCTAAAATTTGGAGGGGAACCTCGGAGATGACGATGTTCCCATGTCCCACTGCCCCCATCATCTTGGTAAAGGTTGTAGGTTTGGGAGTTTATGTTGAAGCAGCCTTGATCAGCTACTGCACTTCATTTTATTGATGTTTGCATCATGAGTGCAGTGTACATCAAAGTGAAAGAATGAGTAAAGTCATAAACGCACACATAAAATGCTGCGGGAACTCAGCAGGTCAGGCGGTATCTATGGAGAGCAATAAATAGTGGACATTTCGGGCTGAGGTAGCTCATCAGGATTGGAAAGGAAGGGGCAAGGAGCCAGAATAAGGTGGGAGGAGGGAAAGGGGTACAAGCTGGCAGGTGATAGGTTAAACCAGGTAACTGGAGGGGGTTATATGGGAGGAGGAACATGACAGAAGAGGACAATGGACAAACGGAGAAAGGGAAGGAGGAGGGGCACCAAAGGGAGGTGAATAAAGCCGTCTCCTTAGCTTGATCTATTTATCCAGATGTGGGTTAAATAATCATCAAGTCAAGCAGGCTGCTTTATCCAGACCACAACAGAGATCTTTCAGTGTTGGCGAAGCTACAGTCTTTTACACAAGTGGAGACTATCCAAACCATACTCCTGACTTGCATTTTGAGGATAATGTAAAAATTTCGGAGCATCAGAAAACGAATCACTTGTCATAGGAAACCCCATCTCTGCTGAGCTCCTGCAGTCAGAATGTGGCCCAAATGAACATTCATTCAATGGTGACCCTGCTGGGATGTTGGTGATGGCATAGGCAATGCTTTTGAACGTCAAGGATACATATGCAAAGCTGTTGCACGGTTATCAGCAATTGTATGGATAACTGTGACCCAAGAGGACAATCCAGGTGTTCCCAAACCAGAAATCAAAGATGAACTGGGAGATCCGCTCCTTTCAGAAGGTAAGGACTACGTTCACACAAATCAGGAGACTCTAACCTTTACAGGAAATTGAGATACAGCCTCTGTAAAGCTATTGGGAATGACAAGAGACAATCCCAGCCCAAAATAGAGTCCTAGATCAGCCATCAGATTGGCAGTGCTTACGTGCTATAAAATTAAGTCTGTCAACATTGCCAACAACAGCACACCACTTTCTGATGAGATTAATGTATTCTATACATGTTTGAAGAATATTTGGGTGGCATGGTATCATAGTGGTTAGCACAACACTTTACAGTACCAGCGACATGGGTTCAATTCCCACCGCTGTCTGCAAGGAGTTTCTACATTTTCTTCTGGGTGCTCCAGCTTCTTCCCACAGACCAAAGACCCACTGATTATAGGTTAATTCATCCTGTGTTTAGGCTACGGTTAAACCAGGGTTTGCTGGGCAGCGTGGCTCAAGGGCCAGGAGGGCCTATTCTGTGCTGCATCTCAATAGATTTCATCACCAACCCCACAGCAACCAATACAGTCATCACTGTAGATGCAAGAGCAGTCTTCCAGAGAATGAACCTGCAGAAAGCATCTAGCCCAGATAATGTTCCTGGCCATGTCCTCAGATGCTACAAAGATCAGCTGACACCAGTACTTGAAGACATTTTAACCTACCCTTACTTCAATGAGGTTCCCACCTGTTTAAAAAGAGCACCATCATGTCAGCACTCAAGTAAAAGGAAGATGTCTTAATGACTATCACCCAATGGCTCTGACATCAACCATCATGAAGTGTTTCTAGAGGTTGGTTATGGTACACATTAACTTCAGCCTCCAAGAGAACATCAACCCACTGCAATTTATCTGTTGCCAAAACAGGTCTACGACAATCGTCATCTCCATGACCCTTCATTCATCTCTGGACAATAAGGACATCTATGGTAGACTATTGCTTACTGACTACAGCTCTGCTTTCAACATTGTAAAAGTCATCTCTGGACTTCTAGACCTGGGTCTCAATACCTCCCTTTGCAATTGGATCCTCGACTTCCTGGCCAATAGAATGCAATCAGGAAGACGAGGCAACAACACTTCCTCCACAACTACCCTCAACGCAAGTTTCACAGAATGCAGCATCCTCAGCCGCTTGCCTTCTTCCTATGCACTCTCGAGTGCGTGGCCAGATTCTACTCTACAAGTTTGCAGATAATTCCATTGTAATGGGCCTCATCTCATACAACAATGAGTCAGAGTATAGAAAGGAGACAGAGATCTTAGCAACATGGTGCCATGGCAACAACCTTTCCCCCGAAGTCAGTAAAACAAAAGACTGGTCATCAACTTCAGGATGGGGGAGGGAAGTGTACTGCACATGATCCTGTTTACATCAATGGTGCTGAAATCCAGAGGTTTGAGAGTTCCTAGGAGTAAACACCAGAAGCAACTTGCCCACAAGAAAGCTCACTAACAGGTCTACTCCCTCCAGGAGGCTAAAGAAATTTGGCATATTTGTATTGTTTCTCAGCAATTCTTTTTAAATTAATGGACTATAGGAAGTATCCTATTGGATGCATCATGGCCTGGTATGGCAACTACTCTGCCATGACCACAAGAAACTGCAGAGGTTCAAGGACATAGTTCAGTACATCATGGAAACCAGCCTCCCCCCCCCCATGGACTGTCTATACCTCTCATTACCATGGCAAAGCATTCAAAGGCTCCCCCACCACAGTCGTTCTCTGTCAGAAGATACAAAAACATGTACCATCAGGCTCAAGGACTGCTTCTAGCCTGCTGTTCTAAGACTACTGAATGGTTTCCTGGCATGACAAGATGGACTCATGACCTCAATCAATGACCTTGCACCTTATTTCCTACCTAAAGTGCACTGTTGTTTTACTTTGTACTATATTAGTGCCCTGTTGCAACGAATAGATATTACTGTATAATGAACAATGATCTGTATGCAAGACAGGTTTTTTACTGTACCTTAGTACATCAGACATAGGAGCAGAATTAATGTGACAATAACAAATTATTTTTATCATTTTATAGCATGAATGTTACTTCACACTTATCAAGCCAAATCAAAATATTGTTTGGAACCCCCCCTGGATAAATCTATTTGACACAACTAACCAGACATGATTAAAAGTATTTCCGCCTTGTCGTTTGCATTCTCGCTGGCTGCCAGCAATCCGGATGACAAAATTCTTGTTAGTTGTTTAATTAGCCATTCCTGACTAGATGTAGCATGTTTGCAGAGCTTTGACCTTATCCACTCATGTGGGATCCCTGAAGCTGTGGTGACTATACGCTTCTTAGAACACATGTGTACCAGGTTCTTCTTGTTTTTTTTAAATATACCTTTTAGCACTTCCCACAGAACCAGAGTTGAATTACCGATTGACTATAAGGGAGGATTGAAGGACACAGGCCATAAGCATGCAGGTTGTGGAAGAGCATATTTTCCACAGCTGTTGACGGCCCATATTATCTTAGGGTCAGAGCAATTGAGCTCTATAAAACAGGAGTAGGCCCTTCGGCCATTCTAGTCCATGCCAAACTGCTATTCAGTCCAATCGACCCACCCTCCAGACTCCTTTCATCATGTACTTATCCAAACTTCTCTTAAATGTTGTAATCGAACCTGCAACCATCGGTTCCGCTAGCAGCTCGTTCTACATTCACACCACCTTCTGAGTGAAATACCCCCCAGGTTCCCCTTAAATACTTTATCTTTCACTCTTAATTATGACCTCTAGTTGTAGTTTCAGCCAACCTCAATTGAAAAAGAATAAATAGTCATAGTCATACTTTATTGATCCTGGGGAAATTGGTTTTCATTACAGTTGCACCATAAATAATAAATAGTAATAAAACCATAAATAATTAAATAGTAATATGTAAATTATGCCAGGAAATAAGTCCAGGACCAGCCTATTGGCTCAGGATGTCTGACTCTCCAAGGGAGGAGTTGTAAAGTTTGATGGCCACAGGCAGGAATGACTTCCTATGATGCTCTGTGTTGCATCTCGGTAGAATGAGTCTCTGGCTGAATGTACTCCTGTGCCCACTCAGTACATTATGTAGTGGATGGGAGACATTGACCAAGATGGCATGGAACTTAGACAGCATCCTCTTTTCAGACACCACTGTAACTTGCTAATCTAGTCAACCTTCCCCTATAATTCAGGTCCTCAAGTGCCAACAACATCCTTACAAATATTTTCTTTCAAGCTTACAGGTTGTGGAGGCGGATACGATAGTAAAGAGACTCCTGGATAGGTATATGGAACTTAGAAAAATAGAGGGCTATGGGTAACCCTAGGTAATTTCTAAAGTACGTACGTGTTCGGGACAGCATTGTGAACCAAAGGGCCTGTATTGTGCTGTAGGTTTTCTATGTTTCTTATTGACATTATTCCTGTATGTAGGTGACCAGAATTGCACACAAAACTCCAAATTTGGCCTCACTAACATCTTACACAACTTCAACATCCCATCAAATGGATCTGCTCTGAACATTCATCTTTGATACGAACATTAACAGTTTCTCTCTTACTTACAAGGAATTTCCAATATCTCAAACACAAAAGATTCTGCAGACGTTGGAAATCCCGAGCAACACATGCATCTGCAGAATCTGCTTTTCTGTCATCCACGAATATTTAATTTTAAGTTTAAGCAACATCCATCCCAAGTCCATTTTTGCCCAGTGACAGTACTATATTGAATGGAGGGCGTTCTCCCTGTGAAGGCGGGCTTCATGCCCTCCATGCAAAGACAGGTTTCTTTAAGCATGAGAATGGTCACCCCTCCCAACTTTTTCACATCTGCACAAGATAGACTGGTGAAGAGAAGGCCAGATGTACCTGGATTATCTTTTACTGCATCCATCCCTCGCTCCACTATTTAGTTATTCAAATTAATAAGGCAGGCAAAAGTTCTGGGCCACTCTCAGAAAATTTTTCAGAAACATCTATTAAACTCATAAGGTAACAAGATGGTCAGAAAATCATGCCAACTTCAAGAAACCAGCTTCAATACTCCAACCTTATTCTATGGCCACAGATAGGCATTCTTTCAATTCTTCAACAAATTGGAATTAACTGCACAAGCACCAATTATAAATGGGATGGGTATGAAGAACCTAGTTGGGTTGGCTGGTGGTGTAGTGGCATCAGCACTGGACTTCGAGGTGTAAGGCCCTGAGTACGAATCCACCCGGGCAGCAGCAGAAGAAAGGTCGCCATGAAAACCCCAGGGACAATCACTATCTAGAGGGTCGCCATGAGCTGACGATGAGCCAACTGCACTCAACAACATAAAGAGCAATTTACTCCACAGGTGTGCGATTTAACACTTATGCCCTTTACCTTCTCCAAAATATAACATGTTAATATAAAATGTTAAACTGCCGTTAGCATATAAAGATATCAGATGTAATCCATATGCAAATCCAAGAAAAGGAGTTCAACAAGCATATAGTGAAGTCCATGGAGCTCATGTCAGAGGTGACCGAGTGAAATATCTTTGTATGGAAGTCAAACTGCGCAATGGGAAGCAGCGCATAGGGTCAACACCTCACAGTGCCAGTGACCCAGGTTCAATTTTGCCTTCAGTGCTATCGACGTACAGTTTTCACATTCTCCCGTGTGCATGTAGGCTTCCTTCAGCTGATCTGGCTTCCACCCACAATCCAAAGATGAACTGGCTGGTGGGTTAATTGGCCACTGCAAATTGTCCCTCGTGTGTTGATGATGGTAGAATCCAGAGATTAAAAACACATTGGGGGCTTGTTCAGTGGCACCAACTCAGTGAGCCAAAGAGCCTGTTGTTTGTAATCAGTAACTATGACAATGACTCAATTGCTACAATCAAAGATAGTTCAGCAATCTATCTCTCCTCCCACACACATCCAAAGACATCATCTTAGTTCAAACTATTTATATGATCTAGTTGAATGGGATGGTGGGGGTCTCTACTTTTTTACAAAAATAGAAGGCATATAATGTCTTCAAATGGAATAATTTCCACCTAGAAGCATTTATTTATTGAGATACAACACGGGAATAGGCCCTTCCAGACCTTTGAGTTGCACCACCCAGCAACTCCAGATTTAACCCTAGTCTAATCAAGGGACAGTTTACAAATGACGAATTAACCTACTAACTGGTAGGTCTTTGGACTGTGGGAGGAAACCAGAGCACCCCGAGGAAACCCACACAGTCATGGGAAGAACGTACAAACTCCTTACAGAGAGTGGTGGGAATTGAATCCAGGTCACTGGTACTGTAAAGCATTATGTCAACAACTACACTGTTGTGCCACCCCAATTAAGATTGTCTTTTGTTTCACATATAAACTTCACTTCAAAAATCAGTTTGGTCTCTTTCATGTTAAGTGGTCTGGGTTGGTGAGGAGCACAATGCACTGGTATCCACAAATTAAAGGGTCCTTTCAAAGAAATCATCTTGGTAAGATTAAGGCGGCACAGTAGTGTAGTGGTTAGCACAACACTTTACAGTACAGGTGACCCGGATTCAATTCCCACCACTGTTTGTACGTTCTCATCTTCATGTTAGATTAGATTAGATTCAACTTTATTGTCATTGTGCCCAGTACAGATACAAAGCCAATGAAATGCAGATAGCATCTGACCAAAAATGCAAAGAATAGTGTTATTTACAAAATAACTGCAAATAAAAAGTGTTACAGCACACAAATATAGAAGTACTGAGACAGTACAATATGGGTGCAATACTGCCTAGCGCTGTGATGTGAGGTTCAGCAGGGTCACAGCCTCAGGGAAGAAGCTCTTCCTGTGCCTGCTGGTGCGGGAGCGGAGGCTCCTGTAGCGCCTAACGGATGGGAGGAGTATAAAAAGTCCATGGTTAGGGTGAGATGCATCCTTGATAATGCTTTTTGTCCTGCCCAGGCAGCGTTTATAGTAGATGCTCTCAATGGTGGGCAATTGGGTGCCGATACGGGACAATTGCCATACCACACCGAGATGCAGTTAGTGAGTATGCTCTCAGTGGTACCGCGGTAAAAGTCCATCAGTATCTTGGGACAGAGGTGAGCTTTCTTGATGCTCTGTAGGAAATAGACACTGTTGTGCCTTTTTGATCAGGATGGAGAAGTTCAGGGACAGGTGAGATCCTTGGAAATGTGGATACCAAGGAAGTTGAAGCTTGATACACGCTCCACTACAGCTCCGTTGATGTAGATGGGGACGTGAGTGTGGCTCCTAGCATGCCTAAAGTCCACAATGATCTCCTTGGTCTTCTGGGTGTTAAGGGCCAGGTTGTTGTCTGCACACTACACGGCCAGGTGCTGGACCTCATCCCTGTAGGCTGTCTCGTCATCCCCTCTGATCAGGCCAACCACCGTGGTGTCATCTGCGAACTTGATTATGGAGTTAGAACCATGTACAGGAACGCAGTCATAGGTGAAAAGGGAGTACGGAAGAGGCTCAGCATACAGCCTTGAGGCACGCCGGTGTTTAGGGTGAGAGTGGAGGAGAGGTTGTCTAACCTAACTGATTGGGGTCTGCTAGTCATGTGGATTTCCTCTGGGTGCTCTGACTTCCTCCTACAGTCCAAAGACATACCAGTTGGTAGATTAATTGGTCATTGTAAGTTGTCCCGTGATTAAGCTAGGGTTAAATCAGGTGATTGCTGGGCAGCATGGCTCGAAGGGTTGACTTCACACTGAACCTCAATATATGAATAACACATCAGAATTGACTCCTTAAGCAATACATTTGAAATATGAAAAGGATGATATGCTGCAAAAGTATGTGTTGTGGAGAGTTGAACACATAATCCTTGGAGAGGGGAGGGGAAAGTGGTATGCAGCTACATGCCTGCTAGGCAAATAGAGAAAACAGGAAGAGAGATCACAGTTTAAACTTCTAGCTTCTAGATTTCTCGAATTGTGGACATTCCAATCCACAAAGGAACTATTTTCACTCAAAACCACCAGTACTTATTAAACAAAAATCACAAACTTGAAATCCTGACAATGCACCAGTCTTGTTCGATTTTGCCTTTTAAAACGAATGAATTTACAACCTATCTTTGCAATACATACATTCAATGATGCACATAGTTATAAACAACCATGTTACTATGAGGAGGAAGTTCATAAAGGCAAGAATGAAATCTCAATCAAATCTTTAAAGGAAAAAATGTATCCCTAGAAGCAGACACACCAGGTGCTGGAGGAAGTCAGCAGGTCAGGCAACATCTACGGAAAGAAATAGACAGCCAACATTCTGGAGCAAGACCCTTCCTCAGGACTAGGAAGGAGAAAGACACCAGAATAAAAAGATGATTGGAGGGGAAGCAGGATAGCCAGAAGGTGATGGATGAAACCAGGTGGGTGGGAAAGGAAAAGGGCTGGAGAGAAAGGAACCTGATAGGAGAGGAGAGTGGATCGTAGGAGAAAGGGCACCAACAGGAAGTGATAGGCAGGTGAGAAGAGGTAATAGGTCTGAGTTGGGTACAGAGGGCGAGGGGTTGGGGAAAATTTGTTTACGGGAAGAAAAAAAAACAATATTCATGCCATCAGGTTGGAGGCTACCCAGACGGAATAACAAGTTGTTGCTCCTCCACCCTGAGGGTGGCCTCATCATGGTACATGAGGAGGACATGGCCAACTTGATGGAATGAGAATTGGAATAGGAATTAAAATATTTGGCCACTGGAGAAAACATTATTAGAAGACTGTATGTGCAACTGAAGAATGTTGTACTTCCTTAACTGAAGCATTTGTTTTAAATATTTTTCTTCACCAAACACCCACCATACACATACACACACACAATTGAAAGATACAACTATTCAGAAACACATTCAGTACTAAGCTAACCGAAGGAATCCTTTAACTGGTCTGCAGAGTTACAGATTTAAGCATTATTGCTTTGGTACTAGAAGAATCAACATGGTGGTAATTATTCAGAATAAAAGAAACAACCAAGACTCCTGATCACAGCTACAATCTACAGACCTACCCTTCACATAGTACAAGTACTCAAAAGAGACCATCATCATTCCAAGCCGTGTCGCATGATATGAGATGACTATGATTGTCCTTGGCAAATTTTTCTACAGAAGTGGTTTGTTTTTGCCTTCTTCTGGGCAGTGTCTTTACAAGACGGGTGATCCCCAGCCATTATCAATACCCTTCAGAGATTGTCTGCCTGGTGTCAGTGGTCACATAACCAGGACTTGTGATTTGCACCCGCTGCTCATACGACCATCCACCACCTGCTCCCACGGCTTCACGTTACCCTGACTGGGCGGGGGCTAAGCAGGTGCTACACCTTGCCCAAGGGTGACTTGCAGATTAGTGGAAGGTAGGAGCTCCTTACACCTCCTTTGGTAGAGATGCATCTCCACCCTGCCATCCAACTTGATAGGGATGAGACAATATTAAACCATAGTAAGGTGGTGTCCTGTACCACTGCCATTGACAAAACATGAAGACCATGAAGGGTGGAGGGGGAGGCATGGAGAAGGTACAATGCTACCCACAGCAGTGCAAGTTAGCAAGAATTGCATACAATTGTCAAAGGACATTCAGAATACTCTGATGGCAAACTATTTTTTATTCATTTCACCAGAACACAGGCAAGGGGTTTAAGGCATGAAGTGAAAGAAAATTAATTATATAACTCTACATTAAAAATAGTACACCAGAGCCCAAATCTGAGATATATTCCAGTAGACTGTGTCACGTCTAAATTCACAGAGTGACACAACAGTCAAATACTTAGTAATAACATTTCAGCAGAGCAGCTTCTAACCTGCCATTACTATTTTTGGGACACTATTAATTTGAATAAATATGCTATCTTTATTTGCAGCAACACACACAAAATGCTGGAGGAACTCAGAAGGTCAGGCAGCATTTATGGAAAAAAAAACTGTCCATGTTTTAGTAACTTCAACACGAGGAATTCTGCAGATGCTGGAAATTCAGATGGCATGAACACTGACTTCTCTAACTTCTGCCAATGCCCCACCTCCCCCTTGTACCCAATCCGTTATTTATTTATATACACACATTCTTTCTCTCTCTCCTTTTTCTCCCTCTGTCCCTCTAACTATACCCCTTGCCCATCCTCTGGGTTTCCCCCCCCTCCCCCTTTTCCTTTCTCCCTGGGCCTCCTGTCCCATGATCCTTTCATATCCCTTTTGCCAATCAACTGTCCAGCTCTTGGCTCCATCCCTCCCCCTCCTGTCTTCTCCTATCATTTTGGATCTCCCCCTCCCCCTCTCAAATCTCTGACTAACTCTTCCTTCAGTTAGTCCTGACGAAGGGTCTTGGCCCGAAACGTCGACTGTACCTCTTCCTAGAGATGCTGCCTGGCCTGCTGCGTTCACCAGCAACTTTGATGTGTATCCATGTTTTAGGCTGAGACCCTTCTCCAGGACTGGAAAGGAAGGGGGAAGACACCAGAATAAAAAGGTGGGGGAAGGGGAAGGAGGTCTGGCAGGAAGGTGATAGGTGAAGACAGGTGGATAGGAATGATAAAGGGCTGGAGACGAAGGAATCTGATAGGAAGTATGGATTATAGGAGAAAGGGAAGGAGGATTAGGCAGGTGAGAAGAGGTAAGAGGTCAGAGTGTGGAATAGAAGAGGGGAGGGAAAGGGAAATTATTTTTACCAGAAGGGAAAATCGATATTCCTACTTTCAGGTTGGAGGCAACCCAGAAGGAACATTTTATTCACATTTCTTGCTATTGGCCTCTTTTCATAAATTTCCAGCATGATTTTCAATAGAAAAGGAAGATTCGTTCGAAGGTATCCTGGAATAACACTTCAATGTACAGCATGCAAGCAGAACTTGGGAATTTTCCACGTGCAAATACAAATATATTTCTTTTAATACTCACGCAATGCTCTCTTGTCATTACTTACCAGGAGCCTGAAGACATACTCAACATTTCAGAAACAGCTTCTTCCCCTCGGTCAGCAAATTTCTGAACGGACAATGATTCTATGAACACCATCTCACTATTTCATGCTCTCTTCTTGCACTACTTGTTTAAATATATATTCCAATATTCAAAAATTCAAAGTACATTTATTATCAAAGTATGTTTGCAGTACACACAACCTTGAGATTGATCTTCCCACAGAGTCACGAAACAAAGCAGCACCATGGAACCATTCAAAGAAAACATCAAACACCCAACAAGCAAAGAAAAATAACAAATCACTCAAATGGCAAAAAAATGCAATATAAAATATCAAACCACGAAGTCATAGGAACCGCCCTGGAACGTTCAGTTTAGTGCTGTGTCGTCTGTTGACTGCAGGCCACAGAACCAGTCTGCCCCAATCATTTCTCTCTCAGCCCCTTTCTCCTGCCTTCTCCCTGATAAGACTAAGATATAGGAGGAGAATTTTCAATGAGAGGGGTCAGGGGAGAATGGTCAGACTGGTTCAAGCTGACAAAGGCAACAGTAACTCAAATAACCATAAGACAAAGGAGCAGAAGTCGGCCATTTGGCCCATCGAGTCTGCTCCGCCATTTTATCATGAGCTGATCCATTCTCCCATTTAGTCCCGCTCCCCCGCCTTCTCACCATAACCCTTGATGCCCTGGCTACACAGATACCTATCAATCTCTGCCTTAAATACACCCAATGACTTGGCCTCCAATGCCACCCGTGGCAACAAATTCCACAGATTCACCACCCTCTGGCTAAAAAAATTTCTTCGCATCTCTGTTCTGAATGGGCGCCCTTCAATCCTTAAGTCATGCCCTCTCGTACTAGACTCCCCCACCATGGGAAACAATTTTGCCACATCCACTCTGTCCATGCCTTTCAACATTCAAAATGTTTCTATGAGGTTCCCCCTCATTCTTCTAAACTCCAAGCAATGCAGTCCAAGAACGGCCCACACGTTACAACAGTAGTATGCAGAAGAGCAGCTCTGAATGCACACGTTGTGCCTTGAAGTGGATGGGCTACAGCAACAGAAGACCACAAATATACACTCAGTAGCCACTCCACTCTATTAGATACAGGATGTACCTAATAAAGTTGTCACTGACTGTAAATCATACATAAAATTACACCATGTAGTGGAAATAAAAGACTGCAAAAGACCATAAGATATAGGAGCAGAATTATGCCATTTGGCACATTGACTCTGTTCCAACATTTCATCATGGCTGATCCATTTTCCCTCTCAGCCCCCATCTCCCGCCTTCTCCCTGTATCCCTTCATACCTTGACTAATCAATAATCTATCAACCTCTGCCTTAAATATACCTACTGACTTGGCTCCACAGCTGCCTGTGGTAACTTTACGAGGACTCAAGGGATTGATTTATGGTGTGAAGTTGAGCAGGTTGGGACTTTTCTCATTGGAGTGTATCATATGGAGATGAATATTATCATGAGGTACATAGATCGGATTAGTGCACACAATCTTTCTTTTCCCACCAGCACTGGGGAACCAAGAACTAGAGGGCATAAGTTTAAGGTGAGAAGAGAGAGATTAATAGGACCCCGAGGAGCAGCTTTCTCATCCAGACAGTGATGAGTATATGGAATGAGTTGCCAGAGGAAGTGGTTCAGGGAAGTACTTGGATATACTTAGAGGGTATCAGCCAAACACAGGCAAATGGGGTTAACTTAGATGGGAATCTAGCTCTGCCTGGACCAGCTGGGCCAAAATTTTCTTTGGGATTTTAGCCTGCAGATAAGGAGGGGAAAAAAAAACCCAAAGTGTTTGTTAATTTATTCTTGTTTTAGTTTAATCTTTAAATTGCTATTTATACTTTTTTTTCCCAATTTTATCACTTTGCCTTTTAGAATTTAAATTGTAAACACAGCAACAGTTTTCACAGAAGGCAAAGCTCAATCTCCAGCTTTGCCTTCTGTCAAAGTCTATCAGGTTTAAAGCCTCCATCATGAAACTATATCTTGAACCTGATTTTCCACCACATTCAGGGGTGCAGAAGGCCCACGAAAAGGGCCATATGTATGTATACGCTCAAAATATACTCAAGGTCTGCAGAAACAGTTCTAGATGGGAAACCTGCTCCAAGCTCAACGAACACACTGTTAAAAATTGAACAAAGCTTTTGTTTACAATATTTAAAGATATCTTGCAATCGAAGTCAATGCAAATTGTGGTAAATAACAGTTTTAAGTTTTGGGTTTACAAATTTCAACTTCCAGAGTAAAAACAGGACTCTATCCATTCAAGATTTACTTGCATCCTCCTCCTTCAGTAATGAAAGACGCCTTTCAGCCCAACTCAACCATGTCGACTGGGTTGCCCAGCAAGCTAGTCCCATCTGCATACGTTTGGCCATATAAACCTTTCCAATCCAAGTACTTATCTAATGTTCAGAATCACATTTAATATCACTGACATATGCTGTGAAATGTGTTGTCTTTGCAGTAGTACAATGCAATATGTATTTAAAAATGTGAATTACAGTAAGTAAATGTATAGTAAATAGTTAAGTTAAAGAAGCAGTGCAAAAACAAAAAAGTAGTGAGGTAGTGTTCATGGGTTCAATGTCCATTCAGAAATTTAATGGCAGAGGGGAAGAAGCTGTTCTTGAATTATTGAGTCTCTCTCTTCAGGCTCCTATACCTCCTTCTTGATGGCAGCAATGAGAAGAGGGCATGTACTGGGTGATGGTGATCCTTAATGATAGACACCACCTTTTTGAGGCATCATTCCCTGAAGGTGTCCTGGATACTATGGAGGCTCATGCCCGTGATGGAGCTGAGTTTACAACCCTCTGCAGCTTATTTCGATCCTGTGCAGCAGCCCCCCATCCCCATACCAGACGGTGATGCAGCCAATTAGATTGCTCTCCACGGTACATCTGTAGAAATTTGCGAGCATCTTCATGTGCCTGCCTCAACCATTACTGCTGGCAGCTCATTCCAAATGCACAACAGCCTCGGCATGAACAAAAGCTTCCCCTGATGTCCTTTTCAAATCTCACCTCTGATTTTTAACTTTGCTTTTTGCACTTTCACATTGGGGGAGAAAAGCTATTTGCTTTCAGGCTTACTGTGCCCCTTATAATCTTGGATATACACCTTCATCAGATCACCCCTCGAGTCTCTTACATTTTAAGCAGAGTCTACTCAAAATCTTCCTGCTTACCCAAGTCCTCAGGTCCAGGCAACATCCTGCAAAACATCATCTCCACTCTTCCTAGTTTAGTAACCTCTTTCATTTAACAGGGTGACCAAAGCTGTATACAAAACTAAGTGCAACTATTCATATCCAATGCACATTCTATTCCAGTATGCAAATCAGAATGCACAACTCATTCTTGGAGCCTGGTATTAAACCCTATGGAGAACTAAAACTCCCCAATTATTATTGTTCTTCCTTCTCTCTGGCAACACCCATCCCACCTATACATGCTCCTTTAGCAGTTGCATTGGCAGTTTTCAATAAACTTTCACAGAGTGAAGTCTTTTGTACGTTCAGCTGGAAACATTCACTTGCTGTTCAATTTCAACCACCGTGAGCTCAAATGACCAAATCTCTACAGCAAGCATCACTGATACTGATTAATGTCTACCCTTTAACTAGAAAAGTGAAAAAAGATTATGAAGCAATATCACCTTCTTAAGTAAGAAGAAACAACCTGAGGAGATTGAGGCAAATGAGGGTTACCCCCCTCCCCCACATCTTCACTGAATTTTGAGAGTGTCCTGATAAACTGCATCTCCATCTGGTCTGGGAGCAACCGAGCATCAGACCGGAAGTCTCTACAAAGGACTGTGAGAATGGCTGAGAATCATAGGAGTCTCCCTACCATCTATCAGGGACATTTAAGAGGAGCACTGCATATATAGGGCCCTTAGTATTATCAAGGATCCCACCCATCCATCCAGCATCCTCTGACTTTCTATCATCAGGCAGGAGACTCTGATGCACAAACACAGGATGGAAAACAGTTTTTCCCTTAAGCAGTTAGGCTTCTGAAATTCTTGCTGCATTGCACTTGAAGTGTCACCGGTTAAACTGTACCGTACACTACAATATTTAATTTATGCACTTTACTTTGTTTATTTCTGTATGATTAATTTGTAGATTTAATTCTTACTTTCCTCAGTTACTGTGTACTACTGTGGTTTACACCCTGGTCTGGGAGGGGGAGGGAGAGATAGATACACACACACACGTAATTAAATGACAATAAACTTGACTTGAACTAGTAGTGTTCAATTGGGCATCATTTGCCATGTGTCACAATCAAAGGGTACAGTCACCAGCATTCAGCCAGAAAAATAAGACCAATACTTATCTGTACCTCGAAATAAGCTCAAGATCGACAAGTACCAAGGGTCAGACATGACACTGCACGACGGATGCCCCATTCACTTGAATGTAGAACGTGGAATGCAAGTTTTATTGGAGTTTGGTGATTTTTTTTTTAAATGTTCTGAGTTTCCAATGAATTTAATTGTACAGGGGATTCTAGTTAATTGGGGTGGCCGCTAATTTAGACTAACTCTTAGAGAACAAAATGCAATCGAGACAACAGCCAGGATCCCTTTCATTTATTTGGGACACTATGATGCTTAGTTGGACAGGAGATTGCTGCCGAACAGTTTCTAACTAATGTCAGTTGTGTTCACTTGTGAAGCCATTTAACACCGTGCTTAGAGCGAACAGTTTTTAGTTGCATGTGTTTGTTTAAAAAGCAGTGATTTTTGTCACTGATTGTTGGCAAGAAATAAGCAGAAAGACATTTAGAGCTGTTTTGCTCACTGTGGTTTCAAACATTCAGGCTTGGAGATGCCAGAAATTGTCAGGCATGAAAATGAAACGATTTCACTACTTCAAAAAGTTAGGGACTGACGAATTTGAAGGCATTAACAATCATCTTGAATGTTATAATGAAAATGAAGATTTGGAAAGCGTTGTATGAAGGGTGTCCATTATCTGCTCTAGGTGCCTGCACTGAT
Organism: Mobula birostris; assembly: GCF_030028105.1. Lineage (NCBI taxonomy): Eukaryota > Metazoa > Chordata > Chondrichthyes > Myliobatiformes > Myliobatidae > Mobula > Mobula birostris. The sequence continues at coordinate 5,625,595 of NC_092379.1, read as the reverse complement.
TTTTGTTCATTCACAATCAAAAGAACACGGCAGTGTTCGCTGGATGAATTTCTCCATAACTATCATGAACTAATATGCAGGCGCACCTAATTAATTAGCTTGTTTATTTCGGCTTTTTTCTTAAAGATGTGCTGGGTGCGTTTCGGCTACCGCTGCATTCTCCACAGCAATGTATCGGTCCACGGCCCAGGTATTGGGGTGGTGGGACACTGGGGTGTCATCTCATCGCCATCTGTTTCCATCAGGGCAGGCAGGTCATCTTCTTCACGTTCAGTTCCTGAACAACTTCACTTCCGGTCCGTTCGCTACTGCATTTGGTTTCAATTGTTATCCTTTCCTCTTTCAATTGCACCAGCTCTTCATCTATCAGTTCTTGGTCATGGAATGCCAAAATCTCTTCAATATCATCTTCGTCAACTTCCACAAGCCAAACTCACTTTGTCCTTACTTCACTCACCACAATCGAAACGCTTAATTATGTCTAGCTTTACGCTAAGTGTAACACCCTTACGAGCTCTTTTAGGCTTTTCCAATACCATAGGACTCATCTAACGGCTGCTCACAGGCACGTGTTTAAGCAATGCCGGCTAGAATGCAGTTCCAGGGGAGGAGCGGCTGCTTGGGACGTGCGCTGCCTTTTTTCATAACAGCGAGGTTTCGTAAAGCGAACGTTCGAAAAGCAGGGGATACCTGTACTGTAGTATTGATAATGCTCTATTTCATTTAAATACATAATTTGTTGCTCAGTTGAATGGCAGTTGGTCTTTTTTTCTACCTTTTTAACTATTTCCATGAAACTTTGGCTAATTAGGACAGCCACCTAAATGGACCAAAATGTACTGGCTCCAATGTGCCCCATTTAACTGGAATCCACAGTATTTTAACAGTGTCATTTTCCTCCATCAGGATTATTGTCTTTCAATGTGATTGGTTCCAAAATTTCAGTATTCACAGCTGGCTTGCTATGCTTTCTATTTGTTTCAGTAATAACTGTGTGGTGTCAAGTTTTCTTAAGTACTACTTTCAGATCAGTCTGTTTCACCCAAACATAAGGACAAGAGGATGCACAGAGTACACTATCAAAACATGGCCTTCAACAAATTGTTATTTATTCTGATGCACAAATCATTTTCATTTGATTATGAACCGATACACTAAGTATTCTTTCGCTCACTCAATTCCACCCCCCCCCCCCCCCCGTATACACTGTCCACCTGGTATAGAGTCAGACACAGACAAGTGAATATCAAATTCAAGCTGAAATCAATTTTTCACCAGGGAATTTTGGGAGTGGGGTAGAAGGTGGAAAAGAGTTTTTCCACTTTGGAGACACCAAAGTGAACACTAATCTCATAAAGACAATGAGGAGAAATAGGACCCTTCAAATCCAATGGTTCAAAGGTTTATTTACTATCAAATTCAACCGAGACTCTTCTGCTCCAGATAGCCACTAAACAAAGAAAACCATAAGACAAAATATCAAACCCACCCTTCCCCCACACAGAAAAACTGCATCATCAACCTCCCCAAAACCCCTTCCCCCACACAAACAAAATGCACCAAGCAGTAACAAGAATATCAACCCCAATTCCCCCTCCTCTTGCACAAAAAAACTAACAAATCCCACACATAGCAATCCATACAATAGAATATTAAACTAAATATCTCCCCGCTCTTCTAAACAAGCGATCCCAAACTATTTAAAAATAAAAATATAAAATCTCCCAATGTCCTGAAAACTTATTCCTTATAACAACGTGCTTTCTCTCTGTAACCATGTGGGTTTCCTCCAGGTGCTCTGGTTTCCCCCCACATTCCAAAAGGGTTAGGGTGAGGGTTAGTGCATTGTGGGTATGCAAGCATGGATATACTCGTGGGCCTCCTGACACAATCCTCAATGATTTGATGCAAACAAAGTTTTCCACTCCATGTTTCAATGTACATGTACCAAAGAAGCTAATAAAATATCTTTAACTTGCAATGCTGAGTAATTAAAAAAAATAATTACAAACACCTTCAACTTCTGCTTTACTCCTCCCTGGTGAGAAAAGTCATTAAAACACATCTGCTGTGAAGCCAGTCTCTGGAATAAATAGTTAATCAAGAAGAGACGACCCATGGGGAACTGGATTCAAACACATCTTTTGAAAGCTATCTGCCAATAAACACTATCGGTAAGATTATTCCAACAGCTAACCTGGAATCTCAAAATCGAGGAGGAAAAAGTGACTGGGCCATGTTCATTTGTCAAGGTTATGTTTAATGGAGTTCCTTCCCCTCTCCCATGATTTCCCCCCTCACTCCATGCTGTCACACCCTACCACAATTCAAATTAATTTTTCCATTCTCTTGAAGGGGTTTCGGTCGCTGCAAGCCACGTCTACTGCCTCTTCCAAGTAGTCATTCTCCAAATATGGTAATCCCATGAAAATCAGTAACAGTTTTATTATTTAATGACCTATAACTGCATGCCATTCCAATCAGTAAGGATTGTGTTTGGAGGCCTGCTGGTATCGCCATGTTTCCAGTGCCAACATAGTATGCCCTCTAACCCTATGCCTTTGGATTGTCGGAGAAAGTTCATAGTTCCTTGAAAGTGGCTACACATGTCGATGAGGTGGTTAATAAGGCTTATGGAATGCTTACTTTTATTAGTCAAGGCACTGAGTTCAAGTCAGGAGGTTTTAATGCAACTTTATAGAACTCTGGTTAGGCCACATCCGGAGTATTGCATATGGTTTTGATTGCCGATGCAAAAGGAAGGCAGGCTTTGGAGAGGGTGCAGGAAAGGATGCTGCCTGGTTTTGACGGCATGAGAGGTTGGATAAACTTGGGTTGCTTTCTCGGAAGCAGTGGAGGCTGAGGGGAGATTTGTGAGGTTTACAAGATTATGAGAGGCATAGACAGTAGACAGGATGTATCTGTTTCCCAGGGTTAAAATGACTAATATCAGAGGGCATGCATTGAAGGTGAGAGGGGGCAGGTTCAAAGGGGATGTCAGCGGCAATTACTCTTCTTTTATTCAGAGTGGTGGATGCCTGGAACATGTTGCCTGGTATGGTGGTACAGGCAAATACATCAGAGGCTTTTAAGAGATGTTTGGATAGGCACATGATGTGAGGAAGATGGAAGGATATGGACATGGTGGAGGAGGAGGGATTAGTATTTGGGTGTTTTTGATTTGCTTTTTAGCCGGTTCGGCACAACATTGTAGGCTGAAGGGTCTGTTCCTCTGCTGTACCGTTCTATGTTTTAAAAGCCGACTACCTAGAAGAAAACCCATACAGTTACAGGGAAAAAGTAGAAACAGTGATGAGATATGATGTATGATGAAACAGTACAATTCTCAGGAACAAGGCAGGCCATTTTTTTTTTTTTGTTTCCCAGGCCACTACAGAGAGGTCTCAATGGAAGACAAAGCATTCATTAATCTAAAAAAAAATTACTGGCAGAAGAATGAAGGTAAATAATATTTTCTTTAGGCTCAGTATTCTCTTCAAGGTCATTGTGTCAAATAGAATGCTTAATGATCAGGACTTGATTCAAATTCATGCCCCGAATTTGTGGGTGGCGAGGTAGCATAGAGGTTAGCACAACACTTTATGGTACCAGCGAGCCAGGTTCAATTCCTCTCCTTGACTGTACGTTCTCCCTGTGACCACTTCAGTTTCTTCCCAAAGACTGTAGGAGGCAAATTGTAAATTGTCCCGTGATTAGGCTAGAAGAATTTGGGGGATTGCCGGGCAGCTCGACTCAAAGGGCCTACTTCACGCTGCAACCCAATAAATAAATAAACTTAATACATCGTTTTGATCGTTATACACAAGGAACGAGTTTAAGAAGCCCAAGCCACAAATACCAAGGGAACAAACTACTTGTACACTGCATTGGCCAGAAAACCTCGATGAAAAGTATTTTCACCACAGATGAACTATGAATAATACTCAGGAATTATTAGTAATACACCTTGGAATGTATGCAGCACAGGCCATTAAATAATAAATGACTCAAGTTAGATTAACTTTTTAAATAAAAAATCTTTGCTGATATGGAATTCCAAAAATAAAAGGGAACGAGAAAGGGTGAGAGACGGCAATATACAGAGAAGCCAATAATATATTTCAGGTAAACAACAGGAATTCTGCAGATGCTGGAAATTCAAGCAACACACATCAAAGTTGCTGGTGAACGCAGCAGGCCAGGCAGCATCTGTAGGAAGAGGTGCAGTCGACGTTTCAGGCCCAGACCCTTCGTCAGGACTAACTGAAGGAAGAGTGAGTAAGGGATTTGAAAGTTGGAGGGGGAGGGGGAGATCCAAAATGATAGGAGAAGACAGGAGGGGGAGGGATGGAGCCAAGAGCTGGACAGGTGATAGGCAAAAGGGGATACGAGAGGATCATGGGACAGGAGGTCCCAGAAGAAAGACAAGGAGGGCAGGGGGACCCAGAGGATGGGCAAGAGGTATATTCAGAGGGACAGAGGGAGAAAAAGGAGAGTGAGAGAAAGAATGTGTGCATAAAAATAAGTAACAGATGGGGTACGAGGGGGAGGTGGGGCCTTAGCGGAAGTTAGAGAAGTCGATGTTCATGCCATCAGGTTGGAGGCTACCCAGACGGAATATAAGGTGTTGTTCCTCCAACCTGAGTGTGGCTTCATCTTTACAGTAGAGGAGGCCGTGGATAGACATGTCAGAATGGGAATGGGATGTGGAATTAAAATGTGTGGCCACTGGGAGATCCTGCTTTCTCTGGCAGACAGAGCGTAGATGTTCAGCAAAGCGGTCTCCCAGTCTGTGTCGGGTCTCCCCAATATATAAAAGGCCACATTGGGAGCACCGGACGTCCGGTCTCGCCAATATATAAAAGGCCACATCGGGAGCACCGGACATGCAGAACTCGTTGACTTTATTAACTTTGCTTCCAACTTTCACCCTGCCTTCAAGTTTACCTGGTCCATTTCCGACACCTCCCTCCCCTTTCTAGATCTTTCTGTCTCTGGAGACAGTTTATCCACTGATGTCTACTATAAGCCTACTGACTCTCACAGCTATCTCGACTATTCCCCTTCTCACCCTGTCTCTTGCAAAAACGCCATCCCCTTCTCGCAATTCCTCCGTCTCCGCCGCATCTGCTCTCAGGATGAGGCTTTTCACTCCAGAATGAGAGAGATGTCTTCCTTTTTTAAAGAAAGGGGCTTCCCTTCCTCCACTATCAACTCTGCTCTTAAACGCATCTCCCCCATTTCACGTACATCTGCTCTCACTCCATCCTCCCGCCACCCCACTAGGCATAGGGTTCCCCTGGTCCTCACCTACCACCCCACCAGCCTCTGGCTCCAACATATTATTCTCCGTAACTTCCGCCACCTCCAACGGGATCCCACCACTAAGCACATCTTTCCCTCCCCCCCCCCCTGCATTCCGCAGGGATTGCTCCCTACGCAACTCCCTTGTCCATTCGTCTCCCCCATCCCTCCCCACTGATCTCCCTCCTGGCACTTATACGTGTAAGCGGAACAAGTGCTACACATGCCCTTACACTTCCTCCCTTACCACCATTCAGGGTCCCAAACAGTCCTTCCAGGTGAGGCAACACTTCACCTGTGAGTCAGCTGGGGTGATATACTGTGTCCGGTGCTCCCGATGTGGCCTCTTATATATTGGCGAGACCCGACGCAGACTGGGAGACCGCTTTACTGAACGTCTACATTCTGTCCGCCAGAGAAAGCAGGATCTCCCAGTGGCCACACATTTTAATTCCACATCCCATTCCCATTCTGACATGTCTATCCACGGCCTCCTCTACTGTAAAGATGAAGCCACACTCAGGTTGGAGGAACAACAACTGATATTCCATCTGGGTAGCCTCCAACCCGATGGCATGAACATCAACTTCTCTAACTTCCGCTAAGGCCCCACCTCCCCCTCGTACCCCATCTGTTACTCATTTTTATGCACACATTCTTTCTCTCACTCTCCTTTTTCTCCCTCTGTCCCTCTGAATATACCTCTTGCCCATCCTCTGGGTCCCCCCTCCCCCGTCTTTCTTCCCGGACCTCCTGTCCCATGATCCTCTCGTATCCCCTTTTGCCTATCATCTGTCCAGCTCTTGGCTCTATCCCTCCCCCTCCTGTCTTCTCCTATCATTTTGGATCTCTCCCTCCAACTTTCAAATCCCTTACTCACTCTTCCTTCAGTTAGTCCTGACGAAGGGTCTCGGCCTGAAACGTCAACTGCACCTCTTCCTACAGATGCTGCCTGGCCTGCTGCATTCACCAGCAACTTTGAAATATATTTCAGGTACTAACAGCAATCTTTTGTCAATATCCTGCAAGTATGCTGATAGCTTTTATTCTAATGGAACTGCATCAGAAAACATTCATATTGTTGGATTCTTCAGAATGGCAGTTCTTGTTCCCTTTCATCTGTACTGGAATAGTCGGTACCTCTCAGTGACTCCTCATTGCCGCTTCCCATCCCTCACAGACCAACTGGACTGCAATTTGAGCAAGTGACATCATCAGGTAGTTTTGCGGTGTGTGTAACCATAATCCTTTTTAAAAAATATATTTAATTGCTTTCAAGTGTTACTCAAGCTGTCTATGCTGGAGTGTGTGGAGCAATTGTAGCCCCGTTCTTGCTTGTAAGTATTACTCTTTGCTACACATTGCCTATGGCAGAGAGTGCAGTATTTTATTAAATGCCCCATTGAAAGGGAACTCAAATTAAATAGCAGTTGATAATCAATGCAATGCAAATTGTGAGCCCTACTACAGTACTTTATACTTTATTGTCGCCAAACAATTGATACTACAGCGTACAATCATCACAGCGATATTTGATTCTGCGCTTCGCATCCCCTGGAGTACAAATAGAGAGAAAATATTTTAAAAATTAAATTATAAATCATTACATAATGATGCACTGTAACTACAGCTACATGCATGTGCTTTTGCCTTTGTCAATGTGGAGGGGGCGGAGGGCGAGTTTGTTAATCTGGCAGGAGGGAGCAAAGGATGTTGGCACTGGCGAGGTTGGAGCGCCACAGGAGAGGTCTGGGTCAGCTGGCAGAGGAGTGTCGGGGTAGGGAGTGGTGCGAGTGCAGACACGCCCAGCCCCGAGATACCATGCAAGGTCATTTGATTCTAAACAATTTGTTTATTAATCATTACAGAATGTCTCTCCAGTGCTTCCCGCACCTTCCCCTTTTCCCAACTATGATTCCCCTCTCTCTGCCCCTTCCCACTCTCGGAATCAGGATTGTCATCACTCACATATGTCATGAAATTTTTTTGTGGTACAGTGCCATATTTAAAGTTACTACAGTACTGTGCAAAGGTCTAAGGCATTTAATAGCTATTAATTTGCATCTAAGACTTTATACAGTTCTGAATATACAACTACAGAAAATACTTGCTTTTAAAAGAACTACATCATTGCAGTCTGATGCAACCAATACCCTGAATTTTGCATGCAGCAAATTCAATTCACAAGCTGAAAAGCAAATCCAATACCAGTTACACTGGAAAAATTTCTATGGAAACTTGACAGTTCAATTTCCCACAAGAATATGCCATGTTAACAGCATTTTTGTTAACATCAAAAGAACTGAACATCTACAAAACTGCAACAACATGCTGACTATGAACCTGCCACTGTACAGAAGCTTTACAAAACTAAAAATCCCCACCGTCCCATTTTACAGGATGAAACCAATCGCAAATATCAGCCAAGTGTTTCAGCATTTTGAAGAATAACACAGTATGCCATCTAAGAAAATCAAAATAACTCTATTCCTTATCAGCACTCTGTGACCTTGCTCATAGCAACAGCAGATACACAGACACACTTGGTGGCCATTTTATTAAGTTCACCTGTACAGCTGCTCAGTAATGCAAATATCTAATCAGCCAATCATGTGGCAGCAACTCAATGGATAAAAGCATGCAGACATAGTCAAGAGGTTCAGTTGTTGTTCAGACTAAATGTCAAAATGTGGAAGGAATGTGATCTGAGTGACTTTGAGTGTGGAATGATTGTTGGTGCCAGACGGGGTGGTTTGAGTGTCTCAGAAACTGCTGATCTCCTGTGATCCATCCAGTGAACTGTGAAACATCCAGTGTGGGTGAAAGCGTCTTGTTAATGAGAGAGGTTGGAGGAGAATGGCCTGACTGGTTCAAGCTGACAGGAAGGCGACAGTAATGCAAATAATCATCTATTACAACAGTGGTGTCTGACACACAGAAGAGTAACTCTGAACACACAACACATCGAACCTTGAAGTGGATGGGCTACACCAGCAGAAGACCACGAGCATACACTCAGTGGCCATTATATACAGGAGGTATATACAAATGTGGTATTATTCCACAATAATAAACAGCTTTCAAAAGTCAAAATGCATTAATGACTTTCAGGTTGTAATTTTGTCTAAATTTGGTTCATGTTCAACATAAACAATGGCTTTCAAAATACTAGAAATAAAAGAAAATACTAAATGTAAAAATATTTAAGGAAAAAATGAAATCAAACTGCAATATTCTAAAAGTATTGCTGAGTTTACCACTGTCCTTAGATAACTTGAGATTTCCTCTTTTCAATCAAAAGTACTGGGCTCAAAATGTCTTCCTCTGCTCTCCGAGAATGTGTCGAATTACACAGGTTAAGCAAATTGCAAAGAGATATTCCTCCTAATCCAGCAAAGACTGTATCAAATTCCATTCCTATTTCCTGGTTTGTTCCTACCCGATCTGGGGAATAACTTTACATGCCAAAGAACAGAACTGGATAGGGTGGAATCAGACCAACTCTGACCAGGCAAAAGCACAGGACTTGATATGCCATTTATAGAATTATGTACTTAATACTTAGAAAGAAACATAGAACTCTTCAGCCAGGAAGAAATGTACGAAGAGGACAGAACTGTATGATGCCAATTTATGGAATGAGGGTGCCACTGTAGTGTAATGGTTAGCTATGTAGCTCGGGGTATTAAGAGTTCAGAGTTAAATCCGATGTTGTCTGCAAGAAGTTTGTAAATCGTTCCCATCAGTACATAGATTTCCTCCAGGTGCTCTGGTTTCCCCTCCACAGCCCAAAGATGTACTGGTTAGTAGGTCTACTGGTCATTGTAAATTGTGCCATGATTAGATTAGGGCTAAATACATAAGTTGTTCGGGAGCAATGTTCCCTGTAAGGTGTGTGTGCACGCACAACTTCTGACTACGAGCAAAAAATGTGTGTCGTGATGGACTTTAGGACCCGGGGAGCTCGGGAGCTCAGGATCCACCGCCTGTGGCTGCTACTGAGTCCTGAGTCAGGAGAATGCCAGTGTAAACATAAATTTGGGGAAAGCAATTTGAGAATTCAATACGTTAACGGCATCTGTGAACGGAACAGAAATACTGCAAATTCAGCAGCAGCAGCTGCAGGCGACGGTTCCTGAGCTCCTTGGGCCAAAAGTCCATCTTTCATGACGCAAATTCCTTGCGCGCTAGCAGCAAATGGTGAGTGCGCGGCAAACACCTGAGAGGGAATGTTGCTGGGCAGTGGGGCTTGTTGGGCCAACAGGGCCTGCTCCATGCTGTATTTCTAAATAATAAATTTCAGAATGAGAAGGCCAAAAGTGCTGGTTTGAATGCTCCATGTTCCTGCAGTAATTACATCAAGAAAGAATCAGATGACTGAGGAAATTCCCAAAGGGAAACAACTCCCAGTCTGGCTGATCTTCACATGTTGTAGGCAAGGCTGAATAATTGACAAGTTCCTCTAAAATATCTAAACCTTAGAAACAGTTCAGGAGCTCATCATCTGACTGAATACAAAAAAAAAAATGAAAGTGTTCCCTGTAAAATACTGCCAATTTTTCTAATAAACCCACAGACTGATTTCAGTCGTCCTGTCTGGATGTCATTGTTCAAAAACAGGAACCGGCCAGAAAGCTGGTGTCTGCACAACCATCCATTGCTGACACAAAATCTGGCTCTCAAATATAAAGCCAGTGTGTATCATGAGCTGCTAACAGGAAGCAATTTTAATGTACCAAATCTAACCTACCAGCTGAGCAGCTGAATGCTTGCATATTGTTTTTACAGTTCAGGAGATCCTGAATTAGCTGAAGGCATTGTAGCCACACCCAAGCTATTATATATAATATACTGTATATATGCCAGTATTTGTATTTCCTTCTTTTGAACAACTTGAGGCATTTTAAGTCCACTTTTCAATCAAGTTATCAAAGGGCGTTAATCCAGCAAAATTTAGAACATTTTCTGCCCAAAATTTTAATCCTTCCAACATAAAAATATTTAGATAGTGTTTAAATTTAGAGTCAGAGTCATAAACTAGTTCAGCACAGAAACAAGCCTTTCAGCCCACCTAGTCCATGCCGAATCCTTTTAAATTGCCTACTCTCATCAACCTGAACCTTACCACCCTGTCCTCCATGTACCCTCTCCAAACTTTGCTTGAATGCTGAAATTGAGTGAAGCAACTCAAACTGCCAATCCCATCTGACAAATGTGTCCTTTAAGCTCCCAATGTGAGCTGCTCATTGAATTCAGGGTTGATCCCTTGACTCCACAGTAAACAGCAAGGACATACAAGGCCACTTCGCAAATTGTGATGGTGGACGGCTCTGCCGCTACTGATAAGATTATAGAGGCTCAGGTGTCCAATTCTGAAGTGATAATTTGGGGCGGCACAGTGTTAACCACAACACTTTACAGTCGAGCGACCCTAGTTCAACTCGCGCCACTGCCTGTAAGGAGTTTGTAGATTCTCCCCATATCTGCGTGGGTTTCCTTTGGGTGCTCCAGTTCCCTCCCATAGTCCAAAGACCAGTTGGTAGGTTAATTGACAGACTCAATGTTCCCACACCACCCGCCCCCCGCCCCCAAATAGTATACTTTAATATTAATGGCCATTGTCTTTGCTAGTGAATTTTGATACACCTTTTAGTGGGTATCCTACAGTGGAACAGTCAGCACCCAGAGATTGTCATGAAGGAATCTGGCACATTATATGCAGCATTCTGTGAGGACTACTATGCTAGGTTGTTGTTTGACAAATTTTTGGGTAGTTCTCCTGATGTGTACAACAAGATGAGTGATTTTCCTTTTCTGCATCCAAATTCACTATCAAAGTCAAATGGACATTAATTAATAGTGAAATATGAAGCTGGGGTCATACCCCTGTTGTAGGGTTTGGAGGCTTGCATGCCTCAATGACCCACAGAACTATGTTGTCTGGAGTCTGGACTTTTATGCTTTAGCTCTTGCTCCGGTCACCCATGCCAAACAAGTCAAACAGTAGAGGCACACTGGTCCTCCAGGTTCGGGGGTTCAGATCAGGGCTAACAACTCTAATTGGTAAAGCAAAACTATCATGGAAACAGCAATGAAGAATCTTTCTGTATCTGTGTGTGATGGCATTCCTGTTTCCACCCAGGATTAGCATTACTGACAGTAATGGTAACCAAGAGAAAGTGACAGCAGAGATGATGAAGGAAGCCCTGAATACCACCGAGAGGGGTGACCTTCAGTGATGTCCTTAGCACCAGCAGCATAAAGGGCAGTAACACATGAGGCTGGGGGCTTTCATCGCTTAACAAGACCAATAATTCTCCTGGATGAGAAAACAGTGCACTGGAAAACACTGTTTAGGAGGAATCCCAGGCACAGCCAAGTTTGTTATACTAGTTCAATGCGTTATAAAACACACCTGTTCTGACCTATCAAGACCATCTAACACAAGTGATCTAATACCACAGATGAATAAACAACACTTCAGGATGGTTCATTCCAATGGCTTTGCAACATTCATCAGTATGCAAAGCTTAAAATAAATACTTGAAATGAATCTCATAATTCAGTACCTAGAGGAATCAAAGTATTACGTACAGAAGATGGGATGTTATGTTGAAGCTGTGTAAGATGTTGGTGAGGCCTAATTTGGAATATTGTGTGCAGTTTTGGTCACCTGCCTACATGAAAGATATGAATAAGACTGAAAGAGTGCAGAGAAAATGTACAAGCATGTTGCCGGGACACAAAGTCCTGAGCTTATAGGGAAAAGTTAAATAGGACAGGGCCAGACTCTTGAATATCTACATTAACTTGTCCCATCATTGAAATGTTCCTACAGCCAATGATCTCACTTTAAGGACTTTCTATCTCGTTATCTTATGTTCTTGTTATTTATTATTACTTATTTATATTTGCACAGTTTGTTGTCTTCTGCATTCTGGTTAATCTTTCAGTGATCCTGTTCTAGTCACTATTCTATAGATTTGCTGAGTAAGCCCACAGAAAAATGAATCTCAGCATTGTATATGGTGACATATATGTACTTCAATAATACATTTATTTTGAACTTTGAACTTTTTGTTCCATGAAGCACAGATGATTTGATAGGAGTTTTACAAATTATGAGGGGTATAGATAGAGTAAATGCAAACTGTCTACAAGAAGGGTCAGAGCCATCTCTATTTCCTGAGGAGACTCTGGTCCTTTAACACCTGCCGGACGATGCTGAGGATGTTCTACGAGTCTGTGGTGGCCAGTGCTATCATGTTTGCTGTTGTGTGCTGGGGCAGCAGGCTGAGGGTAGCAGACACCAACAGAATCAACAAACTCATTCGTAAGGCCAGTGATGTTGTGGGGATGGAACTGGACTCTCTGACGGTGGTGTCTGAAAAGAGGATGCTGTCCAAGTTGCATGCCATCTTGGACAATGTCTCCCATCCACTACATAATGTACTGGTTCGGCACAGAAGTACATTCAGCCAGAGACTCATTCCACCGAGATGCAACACAGAGCGTCATAGGAAGTCATTCCTGCCTGTGGCCATCAAACTTTACAACTCCTCCCTTGGAGGGTCAGACACCCTGAGCCAATAGGTTGGTCCTGGACTTATTTCCTGGCACAATTTACATATTACTATCTAATTATTTATGGTTTTATTACTATTTAATTATTTATGGTGCAACTGTAACGAAAACCAATTTCCCCCGGGATCAATAAAATGACTGTAACTTGAAGGCAGACTTGCACAAAATGTATATGCCTCAATATTGGTAAACTAATCATACAACTGCCAAGTTAGTCCTTTTACATTTTAGTTACAGCTATAGATACTATATAAACTTTATGGAAGAGAAAAGAATGGATCTATAACTAATCTGAACAATTTGCTACAAAGAATTCAAAAAGCATATTACATAATAATGAAAGCACTGGATTTATTGCTAAATGCATTTGGGTGGCGAGGTGAAGATACATCTCAAACAAAGGTGGTGTAAGGTGCTCCTTCCCTCTACTGGCCTGCAGGTCACCCTCGGGCAAAATGTAGATTAGATTAGATTCAACTTTATTGTCATTGTGCTGAGTACAGTTACAAAGCCAATGAAATGCAATTAGCATCTGACCAGAAATGCAAAGAATAGTGTTATTTATAAAATAACTACGAATTAAAAAAATGCTACAGCACACAAATATAAAAGTACTGAGACAGTACAATATGGGTACAACACTGCTTAGCTCTTCCTGTGCCTGCTGGTGCAGGAGCGGAGGCTCCTGTAGTGCCTACCAGATAGGAGGAGAGTAAAAAGTCCAAGGTTAGGGTGAGATGTATCCTTGATAATGCTTTTCGCCCTGCCCAGGCAGCGTTTATGGTAAATGTTCTCAATGGTGGGCAATTGGGTGCCGATAATCCGCTGGGCAGTTTTCACCACATGCTGGAGTGCTTTGCGGTCCAATACGGACAACTGCCATACCACACTGAGATGCAGTTGGTGAGTATGCTCTCAATGGTACAGCGGTAAAAGTCCGTCAGTATCCTGACACAGAGGTGAGCTTTCTTGATGCTCCGCAGGAAATAAAGGCACTGTTGTGCCTTTTTGATCAGGATGGAGGAGTTCAGGGACCAGGTGAGATCCTCGGAAATGTGGACACCAAGGAATTTGAAGCTTGATACACGCTCCACTACAGCTCCGTTGATGTAGATGGGGACGAGAGTGTGGCTCCTAGCATGCCTGAAGTCCACAATGATCTCCTTGGTCTTCCGGGTGTTAAGAGCCAGGTTGCTGTCGGCACACCACGCGGCCAGGTCCCTGTAGGCCGTCTCGTCGTCCCGTCTGATCAGGCCAACCACCGTGGTGTCGTCTGCGAACTTGATTATGGAGTTAGAACCATGTACAGGAACGCAGTCATAGGTGAACAGGGAGTACAGAAGAGGGCTCAGCACATAGCCTTGAGGCATGCCAGTGTTTAGGATGAGAGTGGAGGAGGAGAGGTTGTCTAACTTAACTGATTGGGATCTGTTAGTCAGAAAGTCCAAGGTCCAATTGCAGAGGGATGAGCTGATACCAAGCTGGCGAAGTTTGGCGATCAGCTTGGAGGATATCACAGTATTGAATGCCGAATTAAAATCAATGAACAGCGTTCTGACTTAAAGAGTTGGGGCTGTCCAGGTGGGTCAGGGAAGAGTGAAGTACCCTGGAGATGGCGTCCTCTGTTGACCTGTTGGTGTGATAGGCAAATTGATGGGGGTCCAGGGTAGTGGGCAGACAGGATTTCCGATGTAATAGGTCCAGTTTCTCAAAGCACTTTGCAATGATGGGGGTGAGTGCAACTGGACAGTGGCAGTGGAATGCTTCGGCACTGGCACAACAGTGGCAATCTTGAAGCTTGTGGGGACAACTGCCTGGGCCAGGGACAGATTAAAAATATCTGCGAAGACCCCAGTCAACTGCCCTGCACAGACTCTGAGCACACAGCCAGATACCTGCTTAGCCCCCAATCAGGGTAATGTGAAGCCATGGGAACAGGTGGTGGATAGTCATATGAGCAGCTGGTGTATATCACAAGTCCTGGTTATGTGACCACTAACGCCAGGCAGACAATCTCTGGAATATTGATGATGGCTGGGGGTCCCTCATCTTGTAAGGACACTGCCCAGAAGCTGGCAATGGCAAACCACTTCTGTAGAAAACTTTGCCAGAACAGTCATGGTCATGGAAAGACCATGATTGACCACATCATACGATATGGCACATAACAAACGAACAAGTACTTATAATCTTGGGTTTAACATTTTTTTTTTTTACAAAAGCATTTCAAATCAACTGACCACAACCTCTGCACATTATGAATATCCTGAAGAGTTAATCCCTCCACCAGTATAAAATTATTGAACTTACAATGGCAGAAAAACACTATTTTTTTCCATTGCTACTTCTCTAAAACGTGGAAACAAGACAGCATTCTCAGAAATGAATGGATGCTTTCCAAGAGGAATTTTAACTGAAGGAAAATATTCTCTTGCCAACGTCCCTGGTGGCTGGGTTGGCTGTATATAAAGGAGTTCTAACCTGGCTCACAGTTTTAATTTCAATCTATGATCAATTTCAGTTCATTGTGGTTGGAATATCTAGGCTGGAGATTAAAAAAATAGACCAGAGTTCCAGTTGCCTAAGTCCACGGACGTAGAAAAAGTGCCAAAATATTGCATTGAAATCAATAAACCATGATTGTACTGAATGGGAGAAAGGGCCAAATTAACTAATCCTGCTCTTAATTTTTCTATGCTCATACAAAGTAAAGGATTAATTACTCTATCTGGATCAGGGGTTCCCAACCTGGGGTTCGTGGACCTCTTGCTTAATGGTATGAGATGGCATGAAAAAGTTTGGGAACCCCTGATCTCGAACATGCCTTTTCTAAACAAAGGAATTCCAGAACTATTCCTCTTGTATTTCTCTGTACCCCTGCCACTTATTCTCTCACATGCTCATCGATTCAAAGATACAAAAAGGAAATGTAAGGACCCCCACCACCCAGGACATGCTACTAACAGAAAGTACAGGAACCTAAAGAGACACACTCAATGATTCAGGAACAGTTTCTTCCCCTCTCCCTTCTGATTTTGGAATGGACATTGAATCCATGAACACTACCTCACTACTTATTTAAAATTTCCATTTTTGCACTACATACTGAACTATTGAATAAATACGAATATATGAAGTGTGAAGTCTTTCACCAATCAACTTCCCAGCTCTTTCCTTCACCTCTCCCGGTTTCACCTATCACCTATTATCTTGCATTTCTTCCTCTCCTTCCCCCACCTTCTTACTCTGACTTCTCATCTTTTTTCTCCAGTTCTGAAGAAAGGTCTCAGCCCAAAACGTCAACTGTTTTCCCTTTTCCGTAGATGCTGCCTGACCTGCTGAGTTCCTCCAGCATTTTGCGTCTGTTGCATATACACTTACTGTGATGAGTATTTTTTTGGTTATGTATTGCAATGTACCACTGCTGCAAAGACAAATTTCTCAACATATGCCGGTGCTATTAAACCCAATTTTGAATTCCCCTTTTGTCTCTAACCAACTCCCAAGATAATTCATAGTTGCTAATTAATCTACCGGTATATATTTTGGATGTAGGAGGAAGCAGAGACAACTAGCAGAACTCCATGTGGTCACATGGAGAATACAAAAGCAGCACCCAATGTCAGGGTCAAACCCTGGATCCTAGAGATGTGTGGTTGTATACTATTTGGCAATTATGGATGGGATAGGATATGAACATAATGGACACCTCAATGACAATTTAAAAATGGATCTTGGACAAACAACTGGAAAACAGTTGCAGGAATATAACACAAGCAATTCTATCCCTTCCTAAAGCAGAAGAAAATAAAGATCCAAACCCCAAGACATACCCAACAAATGTAATACCAGGGGCTACACATCCACGTAGAGAAGTTAGAAGGTTAAAGCTGTCCTGCGAAACAGTTAAACATGCTGGCTGCAAACAGATCAGACCTATTTCAACACCTTCCAAAGCTGGTCAGGACATGTACCGACAGCAAGCAGAACACCTGAAAATAATCTAAAGTATGCAGCCATTTCTGTTATAATTATCCGAACTCCAAGAAAAGATAGCAGTAATAATCTCTTTCTTTGCCACTATAATTCAGACAGGGGGAAAGAAAAACTATTTCTCAGAAACTAAAGTGAAGCAGACTAGTTCATAAACATAGTCCAAGAAGCCAAAGCGACATACCAGTCAGTCGTTTCTGGAATGAATCCTTGTTATTTCCACTGCTACCACTCATATTCCTTGTGTCAGGGTAAATTACAAACACCATCTTTGTGTCCATAATCACAAATTTACACACAATGTTCCCCAAATAGTTTACTACCATGAGTCTTTACTTGCACGTAGGATAACGTCAAAATATTACTAGCAGAATAATATGAAGATAAAACAAGGAGCAATTTTCTTTGTTCAACAAGAAAAAGGCCATTACCTGCCAGAGAACAGCAGTTGTAATTCAAGCAGATAATTTCTTTTTAGTAATGTTTACAGAATTTAGAGTGGCCTCCACCATGAGTCTCCGGAAGATCCTCCAACCACACCTTACTCCATCAGTGTCAATGAGAAGACATGGCCACAACGATCATGAGAATATGTTGGAGATGGATTGGGCATGTGATGAGAAGAGAGGTCAACGCCATCAAGACAGCACTTCTGAAGGGCGGAGGAAGCATGGGAGACCAAAGGCAACTTGGCGACAAATCATAGAGGCAGAAATGAGGACCAAGAACCACAGCTGGGCCACAATAGGGAAGATTGAGAAGGACAGATAGAGATGGAGGACCTTCATTGCTGCCCTAAACACCAGCAGCACGACAGGCAGCTAACTGACCAACATTGCAATAAAGCACTACATTGACACTAAACTAGAATCTCACTGCGGAAAAAGAAACACTTGAAAAATAAACATTCTCACAATTTCATCATCCTTTTCCTGTAACTGGCAGGTGTAATTTGAGAGTATATGATGGATTAACAGAAGGGCAGACACCTGGACACATGCAGTAAATATATATACATCCATCCGGACCAAAACCACACTGAGGATTGTTGGTAGTATTCAACCTGAGAGTACTGTACACAAATACAAAAGGGATGCTGAAGTATCCAAAATGTCTGAAATCCCACTTCACATTGCCTGCTTCCCAATTGCACTATCCATCCAGCTCAAAACAAAAAAAAACGCATGCTTAACATCTGATCAAAGTTGCATTTCATTTAAGGAACTATGGCAAAATGAGCAAGAACAGGTACTTGGCTACTAATAATCTAGCAACATTTATTATGGATCTTCTAATCGCAGGCTTATTGTGTTGATGTATATAAAAAACTAGCATGCAGTCACTTCAACCTCCCTATTCAAAGTATTTATTATCAGATCATGTACACTCTTAATTGAGGTTCATCTCCTTGCAGGTAGCCACAAAACAAAGAAATGCAATAGAACGAATTAGAACCCAATCTGCAGGAAAAAAAGCACAAATGGTGGAAGCAACAAAAGCCAGCAAATAACTGAAGCTTACAAAAGTGAGCCCCTTACATATTGCTCTTTACAGAGGGCAGTGTGTAAGAGCTAAACAGAGGGATAATGTCATAAATTGCCAAGAGTTACAACTTCACTGTTTCTGTTTTGGTCATTTTCCAGGGTTCTGTGCCCTTTCATTAGTCTTATTGCCTCATTATCTTCAAATGAAAGCTAGTACCTAGCAGTCAATGTCCATGCAAATTTTGCTCCTGAGACAGCAGTTTATGTCTAGAGATATTTATGCAACTCTAACCTTCCTTTAATTGGTCCCGTTGGAACAGACTTTGTATTTATTGGCTTTCTAGACCCCATACCTAAATTACTGACCGCCTCAGCATCCTGTTACATAGTAACGATACTGCTTAAGACAAGGATGCAAAAATATTCACAGTGATGCTTCAAAGAGTATCCTTGCTCTAGTGAAGTCACTTCTCAGGGCACAAGGCACATAGGGTAGCACGGTAGCACTGTGGTTAGCACAACGCTTGACAGTACTGGTGACTGGAGTTCATTTCCTATTGCTGCCTGTAAGGAGTTTGTACGCTCTCCCCATGACCACATGGGTTTCCCCCAGGCGCTCCAGTTTCCTCCCACAGTCCAAAGACGCACTGGTCGCTAGGTTAATTGCTCATTGTAAATTGTTCTGTGATTAGGCTAGGGTTAAATTTGGGGGCTGCTGGTCGGAAGGGCCGACTGTGAGCCACATCACAATAAAATAAAATCCCCCAAAAAAAATCACTGGCAGGATAATGTAGCCAATACTGCAAACAGATGGGGCTTGCTAACCACGGATGGTAGCTCATCTAGGAGAGGGAAAACTCCGATTTAAAACCTCCAAACAACAGGAATTCTGCAGATGCTGGAAAGTCAAGCAACACACATCAAAGTTGCTGGTGAACGTAGCAGGCCAGGCAGCATCTGTAGGAAGAGGTGCAGACGACGTTTCAGGCCGAGACCCTTCGTCAGGACTAACTGAAGGAAGTTCCTGTTAGTCCTGACGAAGGGTCTCGGCCTGAAACGTCGACTGCACCTCTTCCTACAGATGCTGCCTGGCCTGCTGCGTTCACCAACAACTTTGATGTGTGTTATTTAAAACCTCCGCTGCCTTGCGGCTATACCCGCTCATGGGAAAGGCTTTGGGAGTAAACTCCAAGAAAAAAAAAATCCGGAGTCGGAATCCTGAAGGCAGTTGTCTGCTGTAGCCAGCACCGGCACGGCAACCCCTGCGATGCCACTGGCACCAAACTGTATCGACTCTCATCGTTCCTTTGAACCTGTCATCAGCATGGAGAGGGGGGGTCCCACTGCATGGGCAACAGACGGATCTCCATATCAACTCTGCCCTGGCTTGCGCCCTGGAGAAGTCACTCCCAGTGACTAACAGAGGCACAGTACCCATGGTTGACCACAACCAACAAGAGGCCACACACACACACACACACACACACTGCAAACATTCACAAAGATATGAATCATTTTTTTATTTGAACCATCTTGGCACATTCCATTCAGAACAAATCTGATTCGATATCAAGAACAAAATTACATATCACAATTTTCTAGATGCCTTTAAACCAAAATAATGCAGGCCTTGCATACTTCTTCAAAATAAGGCATTTCCCTTATAATGCTGCTCCACACATGTGAAAATTAAATTTAAAAACTTGTTTACGGGTCAGAAAAAATGTCTATCTCTGCCATGCACAATCAACTCCTGCGTAACATTCACATTTACATTGTTTCTCAAGTCAACAAGATATGCTATCAGAAACGTAATCTTACCTGTAGAATCAATAAAATCTATGCATTTTTCAATGAAGACAGGAATAGGTTTCTCCACTGTCACCACAGATGTCAGAGGCACTCCAAAGTAATTGCTTTCCCAAGTGCTCTTAGAAATGGAAGGTCTTGGTTTGGTCTTCGGCTTCTGCAGATGAAGGGAACATGCAGCACATTTAATAACACACATTTTCCAGAGCACACCTGTGACAATAGAATCACAACGCTTGTTAAATTATTTCCACAAGTTAAATTTCAGGAACGAAATGAATGTTATACATGCCCACACATTTTAAATTTATTACATCAGAAAAGTGAAGTACATTTGAAAATAAGTGTGATTGGATTAAAGCATACAGTTCTGTATTAAACTTAATGAGAAGATTCAAAGAGCAGGCAAGCAAAGAATACAACAGACATTTCACAGAATCCAACAAAATTCATTAATTAGATTTTAATACTAGACTCATGCACCACACCATTTATAAAAAGCAGTTCAGACACTGGTCAAATGTTATGATGCAATAACTATATATTTACTCAATTCATGAGTTTTTCGCTCTATTATTATATATTACCTTTAAGAGGACCACCACCTTGTCGTGGTTTGGAGGCTTGCTTGCCTCAGTGACCTATATAGGCTGGAGTCAGAGCTTTATACTTTGACTCTTGGTAGGGTCACCCATGCCGAACAGGTCAAAGGGTAGAAGCCAGACTAAGAGTGGTCCACCAGTCCCCCAGGTTCAGGGGGTCAGCTCAGGGCCAACAACCCTGACTGGTCAAACAAAGCAATTAAGAATCCTTCCACAACCGAGTGCCAAGGTATTCCTGAGTCTCCACCCAGGACTTGAGTGACTGACAGTAGTGGAAACCAAGAGGAAGCTACTGACATGATCAAGGAAACCGTGAATGCTGCCAGAGATGAGGACCTTCATGGCTGCCCTAAACACCAGCCCTAAATTTCATGACGTATGCCAGTGATATTAAATCTGATTTTGATCCTGACAACTACCCATTATAGACACAAATGCTAGAAACAACTCTGCATTTTCACACCTTACTTAAAATAGTGAAAGAATAAAAGAATAAACACAATAAATTCTGCAGATGCTGGGAGAAGCTCATCAGGTCTGGGAACTCAATGGAAAGGAATAAAGAGTTGATGTTTTAATCCTGATGCAGGTACACAGGCCAAAGCATCGACTCTTTATTCCTTTCCATAGCTGCTGCCTGACCTACTGAGTGCCTCCAGCATTTTGTGTGAGAGTGAAAATGTGCTTCTCTAAGGTACATAAAGGTTTTGCTCAATTGCTTCTCAACTCAGCGAAACACCCTTGGTGTATCAAATATTGACCCAGGGTTTGTGCTCAGCAGCAAATCAATAGTATTTGTCACTAAGCCTCTAAAGAAATCTGCCCACAAAGAACCAACAAACTCATGACATCAGCCAGTGTCAGGAATCAATTCAGATGGACCTCTGGCATGTGATCATTTGCTGGGCAGCGAGGTACATTAAAGAATTTCCATTAACGTAAGAGGAAACTGAGGTGGCACAGTAGCCTAGTGGTCAAGTACGCGCTTTACAGTACAGGATACCCAGGTTCAATTCCAGCCGCCGTAAAAAGTTTGCACGTTCTCCTCGTGACCGCCTGGGTTTCCTCTGGGTCCAAAGACGTACTGGTTGGTAGGTTAATTGGTCATTGTAAATCATCCTGCGATTGGGCTCAGATTATAGTCATACTTTATTGATCCTGGGGGAAATTGGTTTTCGTTACAGTTGCACCATAAATAATTAAATAGTAACAAAACCATAAATAGTTAAATAGTAATATGTAAATTATGCCAGGAAATAAGTCCAGGACCAGCATATTGGCTCAGGGTGTCTGACCCTCCAAGGGAGGAGTTGTAAAGTTTGATGGCCACAGGCAGGAATGACCTCCTATGACGCTCTGTGTTGCGTCTCGGTGGAACGAGTCTCTGGCTGAATGTACTCCTGTGCCGAACCAGTACATTATGTAGTGGATGGGAGACATTGTTCAAGATGGCATGCAACTTGGACAGCATCCTCTTTTCAGACACCACCGTCAGAGAGTCCAGTTCCATCCCCACAACATCACTGGCCTTACGAATGAGTTTGTTGATTCTGTTGGTGCCTGCTACCCTCAGCCTGCTGCCCCAGCACACAAAAGCAAACATGATAGCACTGGCCACCACAGACTCGTAGAACATCCTCAGTATCGTCCGGCAGGTGTTAAAGGACCTCAGTCTCCTCAGGAAATAGAGACGGCTCTGACCCGTATTAAATACAGAAATTGCTGGGTGGTGTGGTTAGAAGGCCAGAAGGGCCTATTCCATGCTGTATTTCAATAAGTAACTAAATTAATTATATTAAACGTTTTAAATATTTCAATAAGAGGATAAATGCTGGTGTATAAACCTCTGGCGTATGTCAGAGGTTACAGCGGGACATCGATAGGATGCAAAACTGGGCTGAGAAGTTCCAGGTGGAATTCAACCCAGATAAGTGTGAGCTGGTTCATTTTGGTAGGTCAAATATGATGGCAGAATATAGTATTAATGGTAAGACTCTCGGCAGTGTGGAAGATCAGAGGATCCTGGGGTCTTAGTCCACAGGACGCTGAAAGCTGCTGTGCATGTTGTCTCTGGTTAAGAAGGCATACGGTGCATTGGCCTTCATCAAGTACGGGAGTGAGTTTAAGAGCCGAGAGGTAATGTTACAGCTATACAGGACCCTGGTCAGACCCCACTTGGAGTACTGTGCTCGGTTCTGGTCACCTCACTGCAGGAAAGATGTAGAAACTATAGAAAGGGTGCTGAGGAGATTTACAAGGATGTTGCCTGGATTGGGGAGCATGCCTTATGAGAATAGGTTGAGTGAACTCGGCCTTTTCTCCTCGGAGTGATGGAGGATGACAGGTGACCTGATAGATGTGTATAGGATGATGAGAGGTATTGATCGTGTGGATAGTCAGAGGTTTTTTCCCCCAGGGCTGGAATGGCTAGCACGAGAGGGCACAGTTTTAAGGTGCTTGGACGTAGGTACAGAGGAGATGTCAGGAGCAAGTTTTTTATAAAAACGCAGAGAGTGGCGAGTGCATGGAATGAGCTGATGGCAGCAATGGAGGCGGAAACGATAGGGTCTTTGAAGAGGCTCCTGGATAGGTTCATGGAGCTTAGAAAAATAGAGGGCTATGGGTAATCGGAGGTAATTTCTAAAGTAGGTACATGTTCAGCACAGCATTATGGGCCGAAGGGCCTGTATGGTGCTGCAGGCTTTCAATGTTTCTATTTTTTTTAATTCATTTAAGGAAACTGACATTAAGTAAATGCTATAATTTTAAAATCTAAATGTATTAATTAGAATAAAATTAAATCAATTCCTCAGTGAAGTCATAGTTACAGAATAAGACAATAACCAGCTACAGTAACACTTGAAATAAAAGCCTTTGCAGTATACACAAATATAAATTTAGTCCAAAGTAACTTCGCTCAAAGCACTTATATGTCAGCATATGGTACCCTGAGATCCATTTTCTCACAGGCACTCTCAGTAGATACAAAGAAACAGAAGAGTCAATGAAAAAGAATTCACACAAAAATGCCAATGTACACAAGACAATAAACTGCAAATGCAAAGTAACATTCTAATAATGACAAGTAATAAATCATACATTAAGAACATGTTGTAGAGCCTTGGACATGAGCTGTCTTCACTGCATAATGATTAGGAATTCCTCATGGTAAATAAATAGACCATAAGACATCAGGGAAAGAATTTAGGCTATTTGGCCAATCTACTCTGCTCTGCCATTCCATCATGGCTGATCCATTTTCCTTCTCAGCCCCAATCTCCTGCTTTCACCCTGTATCTCTTTATGTCCTGACTAATCAAACATCAATCAACTCCTACCTTAAGTATACTCAGTGATTTTGTCTCCACAGCCGCCTGTGGCAATGAATTCCAGATTCACCAATTTGACTAAAGAAATTCTTCCTAATCTCCTTTCTAAATAGACATCTCTCTATTCTGAGGCTGTATCCTCTAATCATAAGACTTCCTCACCATAGGAAACATCCTCTCCACATCCACTCTATCCAGGCCTTTCAACATTTGATAGGTTTCAATGAGATTTCCCCCTCATTCTTCTGAATTCCAGTGAGTACGGTGGGTGGGGAGATGACCAAGCGGAGGAAACCCACAGTGGTCAGGTCTCTGGTACTGAATCTGGCTTCGTGACTCAGAAGGG
Organism: Mobula birostris; assembly: GCF_030028105.1. Classification (NCBI taxonomy): domain Eukaryota; kingdom Metazoa; phylum Chordata; class Chondrichthyes; order Myliobatiformes; family Myliobatidae; genus Mobula; species Mobula birostris. The sequence goes on along the minus strand of NC_092379.1, from coordinate 5,601,144 downwards.
AAAGCAGGGGATGAGAGAAGAGCTGTGCTGTGGTGATGAGGGATTCATTAGTTCAGAGAACAAGATTCCTGGATGGTCCGTTGCCTCCCAGGCTCTAGGGTCTGGGGATATCTCAGATAGAGTCCTCAGCATTCTTAAGTCAGAGAGTGAGCAGCCAGACGTCATGGTCCATGGGTACCAGTGACACAGGTAGGAAAAGTGACGAGATTGTGCAAAGTCAGTTCAGGGTGTTAGGTGCCATTTAAAAGACTGCCTCCATGGTTGTAATCTCAGGAATGCTACACATGCCACCTGCTCGTGAGGCCAGAAATAGTAAGATCATACAACACATAGTTAAGGACTCGTGCAGGAGAGAGGGCATATTTCTGGATCATTGGGCTCTTTTCCAGGGAAGGTGAGACCTGTACAGCGGAAGAGACAGTTCGCACCCGAACTGGAGGGGAGAGCTAATACTCTAGCTGGGAAGTTTGTTAGTGCTGCATTGGGGGGGGGGGGGGGGGGGTTAAACTGGACTTGCAGGGGGTGGGAGCCAGAATGTCAGAACAGATGGTGGAGAGCTTGTGGAGGCAGATGTTGTTAAGGCTTCAGACAAAAATCAGGAATCCAAAGGTTGAGCATGGTGAGACTAGTGCCCTGAGCTGTGTATATTTCAATGCAAGCAGTATTGTAGGAAAGGCAGATGAGCTCAGGGCATGAATTAACAGATGGAATTATGATATTGTAGCCATTAGTGAGACTTGATTGCAGGAGTGGCAAGACTGGCAGTATTCTGGGGTTCCATTATTTTAGACATGACAGGGCAGTAAGGATTAAAGGATGGCATTACTAGTCAGGGACAATATCTCGGCAGTGACCAGTCGCGCACACTGCAGAAGTTGCCTCGTGAAGCTTTATGGTGGAGCTGAGGAGCAAGGCATGAATGAGCATGTTAATGGGACTATGTTCTAGACCATTTAACAGTCCATGGGATTTAAGATGAACAAATTTGTAGACAGATTGCAGACTGCTGAAAGAAACATCAGGTTGTTATAGTAGGTGAATTTAACTTTCCATGTGTTGACTGGGACTCACATACTACAAAAGGACTAGATGGATTGAGTTTGTCAAATGTGTTCAGAAGTTTTCATTTTCAGTACTTACACTAGAAGTCCCAACTAGAGGGTGTGCGATACTTGATCTGCTATTAGGGAATGAGACAGGACAGGCAGGTGACAGAAGTTTGTATAGGGGAGCACTTTACACCTAATGATCATAATGCTTATAGTTTCAATGTAAATACGGAAAAAGATAGGTCAGGTCTGCAGGTTAGGATTCTAAATTGGAATAAGGCCAATTTTAATGGTATCAGAAATGATCTGGCAAGTGTGGATTGGGGCAGGTGTACTTGATCAGTGGAAGGAGTTTCAAAAATGAAATTTTCAGTGTAAAGCTTGTATGTGCCTGTCAGAATAAAAGGTAAGGATAACTGGTGTAGGGAACCTTGGTTTGCAAGAGATATTGATGTTCTAGTTAAGGAAAAAAAGGTGTATAGCAGGTACAGGCAAGTAGGAACAAATGATGTGCTTATGGAGTATAAGAAATGCAAGAGAACACTTAAGAAGGCTACAGGGAGGCACGAAGTTGCCCAGCAGACAAGGTGAAGGAGAATGTTTAGTGATTCTGCAGACATGTTAAGAGCAAAAGGACATAATTGGTTCTCTGGAAAATCAGAATGGTAACCTATGCCCAGACCCAAAAGAGATGGAGAAACCTTAAATGGACTTTTTTTGCATCTGTATTTACTTGGGAAATGGACACAGAGTCTATAGAAGTGAGGAAAAGCAGAGGTTACAGATTAGAAGTGGTATTTGCTGCCTTCAGGGAAATTAGGGTGGATAAATCCCCACGGACTTGGTGTTCCCTCTGACCTTGTGGGAAGCAAGTGCAGAATTTGCAGGGGCCAGAGCAGAAGTGTCTAAATTAGCCTTAGTGACAGGTGAGGCATCAGATAATTGGAGGATAGTTAATGTTATTCTGCTATTTAAGAAAAGTCTAAAAATAAACCAGGAAACTACAGGCTGGTGAGTCTAACGTCAGTAGTGGGAAAGTTACTGCAAGATATTCTAAGGAACCCGATACGAGTATTTGGATAAAGGGACTTCTGGCGGCGGAGTGGAGTAATGATGGCACTAAACGGCGACTCCTTTGTTTGCATCTTCAGAAACAGCTCCATTTCCATCTTTAATATCTTTAGTTTTCCCCTTTCAGGGTTCTTTTGAAGATCTGACCTGGAATTACACGCTGACTTTGGTTCTTTGCAGGAATGGGACCCGCTCTTGGGGTTTCATAACTGGCCGCTGTTCAGCACACCAAGGGCTTGGCCTAAGAGTCCAACTCGGATCTGGAGACCTAGGGTCTTGGGGCTCTGGAGATGGGCGGATTGAGGGTCGGTGTCACGGCAGGAGGCTCGTGTGTGTCAGGGAAGACAAAATATCTGTGTCCCCGGGGACCCGAGAGCTTGGAAAAAGCAACGTAACGAACTTTTAACATCGTAAACCAACAAGTTGCTTGTTATGTCTCCCCGCTCGCTGGGAAAACGGAGACACCGCCTTCTCCCTTGGATGGGATGGGGGTGGGGGGGTGGGAGAGAGAGACAGACACACCCACACACACGGTGGTTATGTCATATACCAGATGAAACGCAAAGTCTGTGGGATAACTGCAAGTCTGCGTCTTTGCTAACGCTTGAGAGCTCGGTGGTGGGTGCCGATGCTTTTATTTGCCGGTGGGGGGGAACGAGGCTTACTTGCAGGAGGGGAGCTGGGAGGGAGGACTTTGGAGTTTTAACATTAGTTTGGGGCACTCCTCTGTTTTCATGGATGTTTGCAATGAAAAATCATTTCAGGATGTATATTGTATACATTTCTCCGACATTAAATTGGACCTTTGAACCTTTGATTAGGGATAGTCAGCACGGCTTTGTGTCAGATAGGTCGTGTCTAATCTTAAGGGTTTTTTCAAGGAAGTTACCAGGAAAGTTGGTAAAAGCAAGCCAGTGTGTGTTGTCTACATGGACTTTAGCAAGGCATTTGACAAAGTCCCTCATGGAAGGTTGGTCAGGAAGGTTTAGTTGCTTGGCATTCCAGATAAGGTAGCAAACTGGATGAGAGATTGGCTTTGTGGGAGAAGCCAGAGAATGGTAGTAGATATTTAACTCTCTAACTGGAGGCCTGTGACTAGCAGAGTGCCGCAAGGATCGCTGCTGGGTCCATTGTTGTTTGTCATCTATATCAATGATCTGGATAATAATGTGGTTAACTGGATTGGCAAACTTACAGGTGACACCAAGATTAGAGGTGTACTGGACAGCAAGGAAGACCAGAGGTTGCAGCGAGATCTGGACCAGCTGAAAAAATGGACTGAGAAACTGATGAAAATTCATGTACACCAGTGCAAGGTGTTGTACTTCGATAGAACCAACCAGGGTAGGTCTTACAGTGAATGATAGGGCACAGAGGAGTGCAGTAGCACAAAGGGAACCGGCCAATAGTTCATTCAAAGTGGTGGCACAGGTAGATAGGTTCATAAAGAAATCTTGTTGCACACTGGCCTTCATAAATCTAAGTATTGAGTACAACAGATGGGATATCAAGTTGAAGTTGTACAGGATGTTTGTGAGGCCTAATTTGGAGTACTGTGTGCAGTTTTGGTCACCTACCTACAGAAAAGATGTAAACAAGGTTGAAAGAGCGCAGAGAAAATTTACAAGTATGTTGCTGGGACTGGAGGACCTGAGTTAGAAGGATAGATTGAATAGGTTAGCACTTATTCCTTGGAATATATAGAAGATTAAAGGGAAACTTGATTGAGGTAAACAAAATTATGAGGGGTATGGATAGGGTAGATGCAAGCAGCCCCTTTCCACTGAGGTTGGTAGGGACTACAACTAGAGGTCATGGTTTATGGGTGAACGGTGAAATATTTAAGCAAAATGTGGGGGAAAACATCTTCACTCAGAGGGTCGTGAGATGCTTGGCTCGGTACACAGATGGAAGGGGTATGGAGGGCTATGGTCCAGATGCAGGTCAGTGGGACTAGGCAGTTTAAATGGATCGGCATGGACTAGATGGGCCAAAAGGCCTTTCTGCACTGTATTTTTCTATGATTCTATGCCTCTAATATCAAGTTATGTAATATCCAATAGATGATGATTCACAAACTTGACAAAAGGGCAAGAAGATATTTTGATGGGATACTGCCACTCAATACTGAAAAGGTCTATGGTGATGGTTACTAACTAAACCACAGCAAGCTCTCACTCCTGATAAGTATATAAATGGTTGAACTCCACCTCAGCACCACATGGAACTGAAAATATAGTGTTGCAAGAAAACATTTGTGAACTCTTTTTTGCATTAATTACTCATAAAATGTGGCTTTTTCTTGCAACTGTATTTCACCTCCTCAGTACACCAGGGGTGCTTTTCATTGTACTCAGTTCCCACCCTCCATTTCTCCATACTAATTTGTGCAAGTAGGAAATACATTATTAAGTGTAAAACAGACTAATGCATTTAAAAACTGTTCACATATTTTTGAAGAGTTTAAAGTGACCAGTAGTGGAGATATCAACAAAGAAAAGCTGTTGCTTCACGCTATCATGAACCTGCCCAAAACAAAACCTGGTATTGGTTATTACAATCACATGTCCTGAGATACAGTAATGTGTTTGCATGCCATCCAGAGAAATCGCACCATATGCAAGTATTCTGAGGTAATAAAAAGATAAACACAATACAGCAAGTCCTTCAATTTAAATCACAACTTTAGATAAAAGAAAATCTGTCACCTTTTTATTGAACTTACCAAAAAGGTGACTTAGAAGACCATCTTTCAAGCAATCTCAAGTAACTTCTACAGAATTCCACTGCCACCAGTAAGTTCCAGAATTCATTCACTTTCCACAACCCATCCGGCAAAATGGGGAAAGTTTGCTGCTAACTCTTGAGTCGGGGGGTGGGGGGGGGCTCAAAATAAGCAGCACTGCGGATTGCAACATTGAGACAGTGAGCTGTTAGCCTCCCCCTGTTGCTGTGGCAGGAGTGATATCTCTACCTCCCTCATTATTGAGGGGGAGCTTGTGGAAATGTCAAAATGTTGGGATGGACAGTAGTTTTTGATGGATCCTAGAACATGGTCTCTAGGAGTGTGTTATTGCTTGGTTGGTGGTGTGTGGGGGGGGGGGCCTTATGCTTTTTGATAGAGCCGGTGGGGGAAGGTGGACGCCTTCCTACTGCTTGTGTGTGGGAGGGGGAGGGGAGCTATGGGGGTTCTGATATTTTTCAGTCATTCATTTTTTGGGTGGGCACGTGGCCAAGTGGTTAGGGCATTGGACTAGCGATCTGAAGGTCGTGAGTTCGAGCCCCAGCCGTTGTGTCCTCATGTTGTGTCCTTGAGCAAGGCACTTAATCACACATTGCTCTGCGACAACACTGGTGCCAAACTGTATGGTCCTAATGCCCCTCCCTTGGACAACATCAGTGCTGTGGAGAGGGGAGACTTGCAGCATGGGCAACTGCTGGTCTTCCATACAACCTTGCCCAGGCCTGCACCCTGGAGAGTGAAGACTTTCCAGGCGCAGATCCATGGTCTCACAAGACTAACGGATGCCTTTTAGATATGGTTGAAAGAGCAGAATTTTGAAAATTCACTTTTATATGCAATATCCTGACAAAACAGCAAGGATACCAAGTGATTAATAATTAATTTGGCCACATTTGATGCTGTATTTTGTGGATGTCTGCGAAGAGTAAGGATTTCAGGTTGTATACCACATACATTCTCAGGAAGGTGGGAGGGGGAGGACATCAGAATATAAAGGTGGGGTAGAGGGGAAGGAGGACAGCTTGAAAGGTATTAGTTGAAGCCTTTTGGGTGGGAAAGGAAGAGGGCTGAAGGAGGAATCTGATAGGAGAGGAGAGTGGACTGTAGGAGGAGGGGATCTAGGAGGGAGATGATAGATAGGTGGGGAATAGAAGGGGGGAGGGGAGAATTTTTTTTTAAAAAACCAGGAGCATCAATATTCATTCCATCAGTACTCCCAGAGCCTAAGGCACAAACATTAAGTAGAGATTCAGATGAAACTGGGTAAGTACAAGAGAACGGAGAGGAAAATGGGGAAGAATTATAATGAAGGAAGTGACACAGAACGCTCAGCATAAAAACAAAGTACAGGATGCAGCAGGATTGTGGATAGGTTATAAAGCAAACTGAGAAATTGTTGAATTAAAATGTTGACCGGGTGGGAGAGTACTTGACAGGCTTTAGATGGAAATAGGTTAAATGTTCCTGAGGTAATGCCCTGAAAATCAGAAAAGGTGTGCCCTCTTTTGATGTCATGGGAAAATGAGAAATGCATGCGATCAAGCCTTCCAAACCAGTAAATTTAACTGTATGCTCTAACCCAGGGGTTCCCAACCTGGGGTTCATGGACACCTTGCTTAATGGCATTGGTTCAAGGCATAAAAAAGGTTGGGAACCCCTGCACTAAGTTCCCTATTTACTAACTTTATTAATTTAGCATTTCCTCATTAAGTGATTGAAGTGCTACTGATATTACTCATGGTATTTTATGTATATATCAAATGAATTTCAGAATTTTATAACACTAGTATGGTATTTACTAATTCTTTTGGCAATATGTAGAATTTGCAAGATTGCCAAAAAACTGTACAGTGCAAAATATCTGATTAAAGCAGATCACAAATTTATTAATTTTATTTTTATTTTATTCAGATACAGCACGGACAGGCACTTACGGCCCTTTGAACCATGCCACCCATCAATCCTCCAATTTAATCTTAGCTTAATTACGTGACAATTTATAACGATCAATTAACCTACCAACCGGTTTGTCTTTGGACTCTCAATCACAGGGAGAACATACAAACTACTTACAGGCAGAAGTGGGAATGCACTGTAAAGCAGTGCGCTAACCCTATGCCCAAACTGATTAAACTTACACTGTGAATGGCAGGTCACTGAGGAGTGTGGTAGAATAAAGGGATCTGGGAATACAGGTCCATAATTCATTGAAATTGGCATCACAGGCAGATAGAATGGTAAAGAACGCTTTTAGTATGTTGGCCTTCATAAATCAAAATACTTAGTACAGGAGATGGGATGTTATGTTGAAGTTGTACGAGACATTGGTGAGACCTGATTTGGAGTATTGTGTGCAGTTTTGGTCACCTACCTGCAGGAAAGATGTGACCAAGGTTGAATGAGTACAGAGATAATTTACAAGACGTTGCTAGGTCTGGGGGACCCAAGTCATAAGGGAAGTTCAGAATTTATTCCTTAGAATGTAGACGACAAAGGAGATTTGATAGAAGTATCCAAAATTATGTGGGCTATAAATAGGGTAAATGCAAGCAGGCATTTCCCACTGAAGTTGGATGGGACTGCAACCAGAGGTCATGGGTTAAGAGTGAAAGAAGAAAAGTTTAAAGGGAATGCGAGAGGATACTTCTTCACTAAGAGGGTTGTGAGAGTGTGGAATGAGCTGCCAGCGCAAGTGGTGCATGAGAGGTTGATTTCAACATTTAAGAGAAGTTTGGACAGGTACATGGATAGTAAGGGTATGGAGGGCTATGGTCCCGAAGCAGACCAATGGAAGTAGTCACGTTAAATGCCTTCGGCATAGATGAGATGGACCAAAGCACCTGTTTCAGTGCTGTACTTTTCTGTGACTATGATTCCCAAAAGCCCTAGCCATTACAACACACTACTGAGATACTGAATGTTTATTTTTGCCACTGGGCTAAAACTTGTCAAACATGTTTTATTTTCTTAAATACATCCCTTAAAAAAATAAAATTAATTAATAACGTTATTAAACAGGTAAAACAGGAATCGAATACGAATATACTCGAAAGAACAGGAGATGGGATGGGACAAGGTGAAGTGTACGTGCAGCATAATGAACTGTCACTGTTTGGCAAGGAGAAAAAATAGGCGGAAATTTGAGGAAAAGAATGGAATTGGCTCTGTTTTGGACATTAGATAGATACGAGACACTGGTGAGCAGAGGAGAGAGATTCAGGTGTTATGCTAACACTAAATCATAAGGTCATTCATCACCCTGCTCCATTACATATATCCAAAACCAGCACCATTTTTGTGAAGTTATTTATTAAACTTAACATAGTTTGATTCCAAAAAGGATTTATTGATGTTCGTAAAATGGGAATAAATAAATGTTTCTCTACAGATTTATTGCAATATACGTTGGCTTCTCAGACCATGCATGCAACACAAAATTTCTTAAGTGCATTTCCATACAAAAAACTCTCAAGAGTATGATTAAATATCGACCTGCAAAGAATAATACTAAAACCATCTTTGGAAGAGAGAAATTCTTTTCTTCCATTTTCTGACAGCTCAATCAATAGCAACCAAATCCTTGCCTTGTTACAGACCAGGGGTTCCCAACCATTTTTTTTAATGCCAGGGAGCCTTGCCATTAACCAAGGGGTCTGTGGACCCCAGGCTGGGAACCCCTTGCCACTTAACTGCTGCCACACTCCGGTTCCACCTCCAATAGTTCACCCTGCACAAGCAGATTTTGTTATTTAACTATCTGTGGCAAATATGTTTAAGCTCATCTCAACATTCATAGTCCTTTTAATAGATACTGACATAGCATTACCAGTCCAGTTGCAAAAGATAACTGGCACACTTTGGCCAAGTTGACATGAGTAAGCTTATCTTGTATTTACTTTTACAAAGACAAACTTTTCTGCTCCTGCCCTTTACTAAATGTAAGTATTCCTGAGCAATTAGACACAATAAATATCGCCACAGTATAAAGCATTAAAACTGAACAATGATTTGTTTTAGTATATATCTAGTGTCAGCGACTGGCATTCCAAGTTATGATGCATGTTAAAAAAAGTTAGCGATAAATTGCAGTCGGCTGAATAGCACTTTATTTTTAAACTGTTACTTTCCATGAAGTGCAGATGTTTGCTATTATGTCTGGTGTTGGGGGTGGGGGGGGTACTGCACAAAATTGAGGTGAAGTTGCAGAAACTTGCAAAATTAGTCAGCTGTATCATGGGTACCAGCTTCAGTAGCATCTTCAAGAAGCGGTGCCTTAGGAAGGTAGTATCCATCATCAAGGACCCCCATCACCCCTAGGACACGCTCCCTTCACATTGTTATCATCAGGAAGGAGGTAGGCACACACTCAGCGATTCAGGAACAGCTTCAAACCGATTTGTAAATGGACATTGAACCCTTGAACACTACCTCAATACTTTATTTTTTAAATTTGTTTTTCTGGCACTAATTCAATAAACTATTTAATAGACATACTTACTGTGATTCAGCTTTTTTCCCCTCTATATTTATCTATTTCACTGTACTGCAGTCATAAAGTTAACTAATTTCACCAAATACCAAGGAACTGTCCTGCTGAAGGGTCTTAGTCAACTGTACTCTTTTCCACAGATGCTGTCTGGCCTGCTGAGTTCCTTCACCAATATGTGTGCGTTCCAAGGAACTGATAGGGAAACTAGAGATCCCTGAGCCAGTCCTCACTGAAGGATCAGAGGTGGAGAGGGTCAGCAACTTTAAATTCCTCAGTGTTACTATTTCAGAGGACCCAGCAAGCAAGTGCAATTGCGAAGCAAGCACGATAGCATCTCTGCTTCCTTAGATGTCTGCAGAGATTCTGCACGACATCTGAAACTTAGTCAAACTCCTAAAGGCGTGTAGTGGACAGTGTATTGACTGACTGAAAATCAATCTAGTCTGGAAACACCGATGCCTTTGAATGGAAAATCCTACAAAAGGTAGTGAATTCCACTCAGTACATCACAGGTCAAGCCTTCCCAACTATTCAGCATATCTAAATGAACTGCTGTTGTAGGAAAGTAGCATCCAGAGATCCCAAACACCCAGGCCATGCTCTTTTCTCACTGCCGCCATCAGGAAGAAGATACAAGTACATCAGGACTCGCATCACCAGGTTCAAAAACAGTTACTACCTTTCAACCATCGGCTCTTGAGCAAAAGGGGATAACTACACTCATTCTATTTCTGGTGTTCCCACAACCGATAGTCTCACTTTAAGGACTCTTTACCTTGTTATTACATGTTACTTTATACTTGTTTTTTATTTATATTTGTATTTGCGAGTTTGTCATTCATTGCTCCCGTTTACAGTTACTATAGATTTGCTAAGTATGCCTGCAGGAAAAAGAATCTCTGGGTTGTTTCTGGTGACATGTATGTACTCTGATAATAAAATTTACTTTTGAACTTCGAGCTTTAAGAAACTTTTTTTTTAAAAAACAGGGCAAAGAATTTTACAAATAACTAACATGAACAGACCAAGACGGGCAAACACCAAGGTGCAAAAGACAAACTTTTGCCTGGGCAAATAACAATAGATCTGAGAACGAGTTGTTAAGAGTCCTTGAAAGTGAGACTGTAGATGGTAGCGCAAACACGAGAAAATCTGCAGATGCTAGAAATTCAAGCAACACACACACAAAATGCTGGTGGAATGCAGCAGGCCAGGCAGCATCTATAGAAAGAGGTAGAATCTGTTCAGGGTAGTGGTGAGTGAAGTTATCCACACCAATTCAGGAGCTTGATGGTTATAGGGGCAATAATTTGAAATTCCTGAACTTGGTGGTGTGGCATCCCAAGGTTTCTTCACCTCATGCCCATTGGTAGCAGTGAGGAGGCCTGGATGGCAAAGGCCTTTGATGGTGGATGCTTCTCTCTTGTGGTAGTGCTCTATGTACTAAATATACCTAGTGGTGGGAAGGACTCTGCCTGTGATACACACTGTAGATACACCACTCTGCAGGTGTTTTTTCCCATTTGTTCCATATCAGACTATGATGCAACCGATTAGGTTACTCTCCACTGTGCATCTATAGATGTTTGTCAAAGCTTTCGGTGACATGCCAAATCTACACGTACTTCAAAAGAAAGTAGAGACACTGTCATGCCTTCTAAGTACTGGTCCCAGAACAGATCCTGTGATTTGTTAATGCCAAGGAATTTAAGGCTACTGACACTGCCCACCTCAGTTTTCCTAAGGAAGACTTGCTCATGGACCTCCAGTTTCTTCCTCCTACAGCCAATATTTGACTTAAGTTATGAATTATAATAACAAATATAGACCATTTCAAAAAATGGTGAGTGATAGGGAAATTTCATGGTGATTTTCATGATCAACAGCCCAGAACCCACAAAATACACCTAAAAGTATACAGGAAGCAAAATCTTTGTGTCTAGTGCAATCAGCTCTGGTTTTGTTGATGTTGAGTGAGAAGTCGTTCCTGTGACACCTCTCAGACTTTCAATCTCCCTCCTATATGTCAATTTGTCACCACCTTTCATTTGACAACAACAGTGACGTTATTAGCAAAGAAATACAATATTGGAGCTGTACTTAGCCATACAATCATAAAGAGAGTAGAGTAGGGGGCTAAGCACACAGCTCCATGGTCAACCTGCACTGGGTGGGGGGGGGGGGGTCCATGTGTGTGTCTGTGTGTGTAGGAGATGCTGTTGCCAATCCATATGACTGGAGACTGTCCATGAAAGTACAATATAGGGCAATTCAACTTCAACTCAAATGGTTAACACAGATGCCAACTTCGAAAGTCTCCTTGTGCATATACTGTGATTCATTACTTTTGCCAAGAGTCACAAAATACCCTTTACAGCAAGCTGACCTTGCAGGTGAGCACACAGTACATCGATAAATTCAATATGGGCCACAGCTAATAGCTTTCAAATTATCAAACCACCTGAATAGTTCTTACCACCTCTATCGCAGAGCAAGCACTTTTGTTTCAACCAGCTTCTAATCTTTCTAGCAGTCCCAAGCATGCATACTAATGATGAGGCCTATTTCTTAGGGATTGGACGTTATCCAGTACCAGACAGAAGCAACCGGGTCTACAAGCAAGGCATGCAAACTCAATGTCAACTTCATCTACAAAACGCAGGTCAGTTGAACTAACCCCGCTAAGGGAGCATGCAGGAGGCTGAGATGCGATTTTTTTTTTGTCTGTGGGGGAATCAGTAATTATGGGAAAATGAGCAGGAAAGTGCAGCTCAGGCCAATGATCAGAGCATTGTGATTGTTGAATAGTGGAGCAGGCTTAGAGGGGCGGATAGTCTATTTCTATTTTTTACATCTCTGCGTTCCACTGTGGGACTTCAGCAATCCTATTGGCACAAAGTTTGAGCTGAGATTTGGAATCTTCTGAGAGAGCTTGGGCTTGCCAGCAGATTCTAGTAGTTGTTTTTCCAAACACATCTGCGTTCTGAGACTGCATTCAAATAAAAAGCACTCAGTTGCAATTCTTCAGAGCTCTTAACAGACTAGTCAACGGGAGGTGACAATATTTAGTGTAATATATAATAAATAAAGATATTCATCAGAAACAGATTAAAATTAAAACTAGCTTTAACCTAATTTGTGTGCCTGGATGTTTTAAAATAACATTCTTTTGCAGACAAGGAATAAGAGAAAACGTCTGGTAAAATAGATGTCACATTAGACAACAAAGATTTTGCTTCCTGAATACTTTTGGGTGTATCTCATGGATTTTAGGCTGCTGATCATGAAAATTCCCCATCCCACACCATTTCTTTTAAAATCACCTATATTTGTTATTTCAAATCCTAATTCAAGCCAGAATAATTGATGTCAAGATTAAGTTAGGCATTTTTGATCATCCACAAATCAAGTCATCAATGACAGGCAATTCGAAGAGTATCTAGAGGGACTGGGGAAAATCGTATGCTATTGTCGAAAATTTTCTTGGCCAACTACATGCAGCTGGTTGACAACATACCTCAAGCATACAAAACCATGAAGTGCAACATGTCACTAAAGATTTATTTTCTGCATTCCCATTTAGGCTTCTTCCCTGCAAATCTTGGCGCTGTCAGTGACTAGCATGGTGAAAGGTTTCACCAGGATATTGCAGTCATGGAGAAATGGTTTCAGAGCAACTAAAATCCATCAATACTGGCTGATTATTATTGGACACTTAAGTGACAAACCTCAGACACTGAGTACTAACCAAAATCATCAAAACACCAAAATGTTTCAAGCTTAGTGGAACTATTACAAAGAATCAGCATTATGCAATTAAAAGCATTGTATTCAATAAAAGTGAATTTCTTTTTCCTTCCAACTCCTACGTGATGTAAATAGTCTGAAATTATAGGTGCGTTCAGCTTCAGATGGTCTATCATAAAGATAAAAATTCTGAGGAAGCAACACTTCCAAAAAAAATTGTTGTCTGATGTTAGTGGTGAGATCAGCAAATAGTCTCATCAGTAATGACAATCGACCAATTCAGAACCTGGGAATTTTTCCCAGCCAGTTCAACATCACCACAAGCATGACTTCAGTAATCACCCTCAAAATGCAGGACTTTCATGAAAAGAATACAAGAAAAAACTATCCACTTCAAGAAAACTTATGAACTATAGCAAACAAATAAGGATCACAAATTGTTCAAGGAGGAAAGCTAAAGATGGAGACTGCACTTCCAACTAGACAAGAGTGGAGATCACTGAGCAACTCCCAAGTCAATGCTGATAATCACTCTCTAAAAGTCATTGTCGTTTTGCGCCATCTCATATGACATGGGCGATCATGGTGACCATGATTGTTCTTGGCATAATTTTTCGACAGAAGTAGCTTGCCATTGCCTTCTTCTGGGCAGTGTCTTTACAAGACAGGTGACCCCAGCCATTATCAATACTCTCCAGAGATTGTCTGCATGGTGACAGTGGTGACCTAATCAGGACTTGTAAAAGTAACAGATCAAAAACACTATTTATATTCATCTATTCTTCATTGTGCAGTTGGAAAATATACTCTTATTTATTAATTAAAAGTCATAGAAAACTACAATACAGAAACAGGCCTTTTGGCCCATCTAGCCCACGCAGAACAATTCAAATTGCCTACTCCCATGGACCTGCACAGGGACTATAGCCCTCCATACCACTATCCATGTACCTATCCAAACTTCTGTGAAATGCTGAAATCGAAATTGCACCACTTACGCTAGTAGCTCGTTCCACATTCTAACAACCCTCTGAGTGAAGATGTTTCCCCTTAAACATTTCACCCTTCACTCTTAACCATGACCGCTGGTTGTAGTCCCACCCAACCTTAATGGAAAAACGCAAACACGAGGAAATCTGCAGATGCTGGAAATTCAAGCAACACACACAAAATGCTGGTGGAATGCAGCAGGCCAGGCAGCATCTATAGGAAGAAGTACAGTCGACGTTTCGGGCCAAGATCCTTCATTGTGACGAAGAGTCTCGGCCCAAAATGTTGATTGTACTTCTTCCTATAGATGCTGCCTGGCCTTAATGGAAAAAGCCTACTTGCATTTACCTCATCTATACCCCTTACACAATGAATGGAAATGTACTATGGACATACGGTCGATGTTTAGGGATCTCTTGCAGAATGTTAGGGATAAATTTGTCCTGGTGAGGAAGATAAAGAATGGTAGGGTGAAGGAACCATGGGTGACAAGTAAGGTGGAAAATCTAGTCAGGTGGAAGAAGGCAGCATACATGAGGTTTAGGAAGCAAGGATCAGATGGGTCTATTGAGGAACATAGGGAAGCAAGAAAGGAGCTTAAGAAGGGGCTGAGGAGAGCAAGAAGGAGGCATGAGAAGGCCTTGGCCAGTAGGGTAAAGGAAAACCCCAAGGCATTCTTCAATTATGTGAAGAACAAAAGGACAACAGGAGGGAAGGTAGGACCATTTAGAGAAAAAAGTGGGAAGATGCACCTGGAGGCTGCAGAAGTGAGCAAGGTCCTCAATGAATACTTCACCAATGAGAGGGAACTTGATGACGGTGAGGACAATGAGTGAGGTTGATGTTCTGGAGCATGTTGATATTAAGGGAGAGGAGGTGTTGGAGTTGTTAAAATATATTAGGACCGATAAGTCCCCGGGACCTGACAGAATATTCCCCAGGCTGCTCCATGAGGCGAGGGAAGAGATTGCTGAGCCTCTGGCTAGAACCTTTATGTCCTCTTTGTCCACGGGAATGGTACCTGAGGATTGGACAGAGGCAAATGTTGTCCCCTTGTTCAAAAAAGGTAGTAGGGATAGTCCGCATAATTATAGACCAGTGAGCCTTACGTCTGTGGTGGGAAAGCTGTTGGAAAAGATTCTTAGAGATAGGATCTATGGGCATTTAGAGAATCATGGTCTGATCAGAGACAGTCAAGGTTCCACACAGTAGGTTTATTCAGAAAGTCAGAAGGCATGGGATCCAGAGAAGTTTGGCCAAGTGGATTCAGAATTGGCTTGCCTGCGGAAAGCAGAGGGTCATGGTGGAGGGAGTACATTCAGATTGGAGGGTTGTGACTAGTGGTGTCCCACAAGGATCGGCTCTGGGACCTCTACTTTGTGATTTTTATTAACGACCTGGATGTGGGGGTAGAAGGGTGGGTTGGCAAGTTTGCAGATGACACAAAGGTTGGTGGTGTTGTGGATAGTGTAGAGGATTGTCGAAGATTACAGAGAGACATTGATAGGATGCAGAAGTGGAAGACGGAGTTCAACCCAAAGAAGTGTGAAGTGGTACACTTTGGAAGGACAAACTCCAAGGCAGAGTACAAAGTAAATGGCAGGATACTTGGTAGTGTGAAGGAGCAGACGGATCTGGGGGTACATGTCCACAGACCCCTGAAGGTTGCCTCACAGGTAGATAGGGTAGTTAAGAAAGCTTATGGGGTGTTAGCTTTCATAAGTCAAGGGACAGAATTTAAGAGTCCACCCCAAGGTAATGATGCAGCTCTATAAAACTCTGGTTAGGCCACACTTGGAGTACTGTGTCCAGTTCCGGTTGCCTCACTATAGGAAGGATGTGGAAGCATTGGAAAGGGTGCAGAGGAGATTTACCAGGATGCTGCCTGGTTTAGAGAGTATGCATTATGATTAGAGATTAAGGGAGCTAGGGAAGGAAGCTACTCTTTGGAAAGGAGGATGAGAGGAGACATGATAGAGGTACACAAGATATTAAGAGGAATAGATAGAGTGGACAGCCCGCACCTCTTCCCCAGGGCACCACTACTCAATACAAGAGGACATGGCTTTAAGGTAAGGGGAAGTTCAAGGGGGATATTAGAGGAAGGTTTTTTTACTCAGAGTGGTGGTGCATGGAATGCACTGCCTGAGTCAGTGGTGGAGGCAGATACACTAGTGAAGTTTAAGAGACTACTAGACAGGTAAATGGAGGAATTTAAGGTGGGGCGTATTATGGGCGGCAGGGTTTAAGGGTCGGCTCAACATTGTGGGCTGAAGGGCCTGTACTGTGCTGTACTATTCTATGTTCTATAATTCTCTAGATCTCTACCAAGTCTCCTGTCTTCTACATGCCAAGGAATAAAGTCCTAACCTATTCAATCTTTCCCTGTAACTCATGTCCTCTAGACCTGGCAAAATCCTTGTAAATTTTGTCTGTACTCTTTCAACCTTATTTAGATCTTTCCTGTAAGCAGGTGACCGAACTGGCACACAATACTCCAAATTAGGCCTCACAAATGTTTCACACAACTTCAGCATAACGCCCCATCTCTACTGCTCAATACTTTAATTTTGAAGGCCAATGTGTCAAAAGCCTTCTTTGCAACCTACCATACACTACCTATAGTTAGTTGTTGCAATTCATTTTGTTTGTAGTAAAGCATAGTGGTTAGTGCAACACTATCACAGCTCAGGGTGTCAGGGCTCTACAGCTCAATTTCAGCATTCCATGCAAGAAGTTTGTATATCTTTCCTGTGGAATGTGTGGGTTTCCTCACGGTGCTCCGGTTTCCTCCCACAGTCCAAAGATGTACCAGTTACTAGCTTAATTGGCCTTTGCAAATTGTCCTGGGAAATAGGTGGGTTGCTGGGCAGTGCGGCTCGGAGAGCCAGAGGAACCTGTTCCGTGTGGTATCTCTCAATAAATAAATGCATTGCCCATCTGTCATTGGTCAAAACAGCATTACCAATTAATATGGAATTTTTTTTTTGAAAAGCAAGGGTAGGCAGCACCCTTTAAAAAAAAATGACCTTAAGCAGAAACGTTAGAAGGTGAATAATGTGCAGAGGACTCCAGATTAGAATCTGGATACTTCTGCTATCCATTATCCAGGAATACTAAAAGGAGATTGTTGTATTCCAACCCCCTTCCCCCGATCCAATAATAAACCTGTGATCATGTTGAGAGCTTCATGTACTTACCTCTGCATCTAAGAGTGAAGCAAACAAGTTCAAAAGATTTTGCAAATGGGCAATTCTAGACATACATGTCGCAGTACTGAACTTATTACATAAACCTGATATTCTCCACATACAGAGCATTTCTGATGTTTACATATCACACGTTTCAGAGATAAGCAGAGCTCTGCACTGTTTCACATTAAATGCAGAGGGCAAGCTATTTCATGAAATCAGAGAGAGCACCATACAAAGAGTCATATACATTACAATCAGAATCAGGTTTATTATCACCAGCATGTGTCGTGAAATTTGTTAACTAAGTAGCAGCAGCAATTCAATGCAATATATAATATAGAAGAGAAAAATAATAAATCAATTACAGTATACATATATTGAATAGATTAAAAATCATGCAAAAACAGAAATATATATTAAAAAGTAAGGTAGTGTTGATGGGTTCAATGTCCATTTAGGAATCGGATGGCAGAGGGGAAGAAGCTGCTCCTGAATCACTGAGTGTGTGCCTTCAGACTTCTGTACCTCCTACCTGACGGTAACAGTGAGAAAAGCGCATCCCCTGGGTGCTGGAAGTCCTTAATAATGGACACTGTCCTTCTGAGACACCACTCCCTAAAGATGTCCTGGGTACTTTGAGGGCTAGTACCCAAAATGGAGCTGACTAAATTTACAACCCTCAGCAACTTCTTTCAGTCCTGTGCAGTAGCACCCCCCGCCCCCCCCCCCAGCATAAACCTGATCAAAAGGAAAGACCTTTTAAACAGCATGCTATCAAAAGTCCGGGAGTAACATACTCCTGGTAGGGAGACAGGTAAAACTGGCAAGGTCAGGGAACCTGGGCTGACTGGAGATAGAGGCTTATGTATTTGAACCTGGGTAAAAAAGAAAGGTAGAAACAGTACATTAAAGAAATGGAACATACACTAAGATTTTTAAAAAAGGCTAAAATATTGAGCTGTTAGAAGTAGCTGAAATTCACAGTGTGGCATTTAAAATTGCTAGTGCACCTCAAAAGTAAAATTCAGAATGTACTCATGTCTTTGCTATTTTGCTTCATGTTATTCATTTGTACAGTACTTTTTTAAAGTTTAGTTTAGAACAGTTAGAAAAACTTGCATGCTTTCTCTTCACAAAGGGAACTGCTATTTAACACTTATAATGCTGTTTCCCTCAGTAGATCCCACATGCTGTGCTAATACAACCAAATATTATCTCGGTTCTGCAGTTAGCACTTCCGGCTCCCGACAAGGCTGGAGCTTCCAACTTAATCAGGATTTGAGCAGATTATCAAGGCATTTCACAATATGGTTGCAAGGTGACCAAGCACTGGGAAAGCCATATTCCAAAAGAGGGAAGGAGTTGAAGGTGGTTTAGTTCATCAAGGAATCAGCATGGTGCTGAGTGAAATAAATGCAATGGATAATGTGCAATCAGTTTCTATGGAAGCAACAATTACTGGTGAAGTGGGGGGGAGGAGGGGAGGAAGGAGCCATGTATAGACAAAGCTACACACACACAAAATGCTGGAGGAACTCTGCAGGTCAGGCCAGCATCTATGGAAATGAGGAAACAGTCAATATTTTGGGCTGAGATTCTTCTTCAGGACTGGAAAGGAAGGGGGAAAACACCAGAATAAAAAGGTGGAGGGAGGGGAAGGAGCACAGCTCGAAGGTGAAGGGTGAAATCAGGTGGGTGGGAAAGGTAAAGGGCTGGAGAGGAAGGAATCTGATAGGAGAGGAGAGTGGACTACAAGAGAAAGGGAAGGAGGGGGGACCCAGGGGAAGTGATAGGCAGGTGAGAAGAGGTAAAAGATCAGGGTGAGGAATAGAAGGAGAGGGGAAGGGGAGGGATTTCCTTTTCTTAAATGAGAAGAAATTATTTTCAGGTTGGAGGCTGCCCAGATGGAATACTAGTGTGGTTCCTCCACCCGAGGGTGGCCTCACTGTGGCACAAGAGACCGTGGACCAACATGTTGGAACGGGAACAGGAAGATCTGCTTTGGGCAGAGGGAGCAGAGGTGCTCGTACAGACAATTCCTTCAAGTGCTGCCCCTCAATAGGACAAAGCATAAATAGGGAACTATCAAAAGGAAGATGAGCAGAGAAATGCCGTAATGGGTGATATTTAGTGGACTGATCAAACCATCAAAGGCACAGTAGAAAAGAACTTGTGGAATTTGTCAGGGACTGTTTCTTATAGAATGTCCCCAGAAACAGCTTAGTTTAGTTTTGGCCGTGTCTTCTAATAAAGTAGAATTAATAAATCATGCTGTGTTAAAGATCCTCTAGGGAGGAACCATCAAAATATTGTAGAATTTCAGATACAATTTGAAGTCAAAAAACCCAGGGTCCATAACCAATACCATTTATGCAATCGACTTCACACCGGGACCTAGCTCAGAGGATAAGCTGAAGCAGATATTTAAACAGCTAATCCAAAACACTTGGCAGAAATTTATCCTAATTAGAAAAAGAGATCCCTGGAGAAAGAGGAACATGCCTGCTAAAATCTTGTTAACTTAACAAAGGAGGTCAAAGAAAATATTTAATCAAGGACTAAAGCATATAAAGTGACAAGGGACAACACAGAATTAGGGCGGTACAGTAATGTAGTGGTTAGCACAACACTTTACAGTACAGGTGATCCAGGGTCAACACCCTCTGCTGTCTGTAAGGAGTTTGTATGTTCTCCCTGTGGCTGCGTGGGTTTGCTCTGGGTGCTCTGGTTTCATCCTATGGTCTAAAGATGCACCGGTTGGTAAGTTCACAAACACGAAAAAATCTGCAGATACCAGAAACCCAGAGAAACACACAAAATACTGGAGAACCAATTCTCATTTCTAGCTGAGACCCTTCATCAGGATCTGATGCCTTTTGTTCGCCTATTGGTTGGTTAATTGGTCAATGCAAAATGTTCCATGCTTAGGCTTAGATTAAAACGGGGGATTGCTAGGTGGCGTGGCTTGAAGGACCAGAAGGGCCTATTCCATGCTATATCTCAATAAATAAATACAAGTTGGGAATTTTAGAAAAACCAGCAGTGGGAGATTGAGGAGGAAGAAATTGATGGAGGCAAAATATGACAAGATCAGAAGCAAACAGTAAGGTATTTCTGAATATAAAAAGGAAGAGAATGACTTAGTGTGGTCTGGTCCCAATGACTCACATGTAAGGATTTTAAAAGAAAGCAGTCATGGAGTTAATGCAACCATGGTTGAAGTTTTTCAAAACTCACTAAGTTCAAGGAAGATACCAGCGGACTAGAGAATCACAAATATGACTTCATTTTTATTTTAAAAGGATGGAAGGCTTGTTATTCTAATACCCGTAACTGGCAATATGAAGTCAACAAATTAAGAAAAACTGCTAGTCATTTAGAAAAAAAGTAATCAAACCAAATCATGATAGTTTTGTGCACGATAAATCATGTTGACAAATTTGTTAGGAGTTCTTTGATGGTGTAATATGTAGAATTGATTGAAGGAGACCTACAGATGAGGAGTACTTGAATTTTCAGAAGGTATCTTGACAATTTGCCACATAAAAGCCTGGTGCACAAGAGCACATAATATTAGGGAACGATGCAAACTTGGATTAAGTTCGCTGCCATAGGCAGCCATGGAAGCTAAGACACTAGGTATATTTAAGGCAGAGGTTGTTAGATTCTTGATTAGTCAGGGCATGAAGGGATACAGGGAGAAGGTTGGAGATTGGAGCTGAGGGGGAAAATGGATCAGTCATGATGAAATGGTGGAGAAGACTTGATGGGCCAAATGGTCTAGTTCTACTCCTATATCTTAGGATTTTATAACTGAAACTTGGTTACTGCAGAGAAAACAGAATAAATGTGGCTTTTTTAAGCTATGAGAATGTACGTTGTTGTTAGTTAAGTAATTGTTGTCCATCAGTTTTTAATTGATAATTAATACGATAGCATAGTTGTTAGGATAACGCTATTGCAGCACCAGCTGTAAAATCCCTGTTGCTGCGTGCAAGGAGTTGGTATGTTACCCTGTGACTGCACAGGTTTCCTTCCACAGTCCGAACACTAGGGTTAGTAAGTTGTGGGCATGCTATGTTGGCGCTGGAAGCAGAGCTACACTCACAGGCTGCCCAGCACATTGCTCAATGATTTGATTTGCCACAAACGCGTTCACTGTATGGTTTGATGTAGATGTGACAAATAAAGCTAATCTTTATCTTAATTTACAACTTTTACCAATGACTTGAAACTACTTGAAACATGACCTTGAAGGGGCTATCAGGACTTTGGAAGTGAACATAGATAGCTTGAATGAGTGGGTAAGCTCTAGCAGATGAAGCTTATGGACATCACAGTAGCGTAGTGGTTCGCACAACACTTTACAGTACCAGCGACCAGGGGTTCAATTCTCGCCGCTGCCTGGAAAGAGTTTGCATGTTCTCCCCATGGCTGCGCGGGTTTCCTCTCACAGTCCAAAGATGTCCCAGTTGGAAGGTTAATTGCTCATTGTAAATTGTCCAGTGATTAGGCTAGGATTAAATCAGGAGATTGTTGGGTGGCAAGGCTCAACTCGAAGGGCCACGCTGTATCTCAATAAGTAAATATATAAATAGATACGGCGCATTACACTGATATAGCATGGCATGCCAACAATGATGAGACAGCTCACAGAGAGCAGGTTGAAGAGCTTGAGGCCTGGTGCCAGGCAAATAACCTCTTCCTCAATGTCAACAAGATGAAGAAGATGATTATCGGCTTCAGGAGAACTCACACCACTCACACCCCCTCTTTACACCAGCAGCACAGCAGTGGAAACGACAAGCAGTTTCAAACTCCCAGGAGCACAAATCGTGCACGGCCTCTCATGGTTCTAGAACACAACCACCACAGTCAAGAAATCTCACCAATGCCTATACTTTTTGAAGAGGCTGAAGATTATTACAACTTTCTACAGATGCACAACAGAGAGAGCATCCTAACAAGCTGCATCCCTGTATGGGATGGAAACTATACTGCTGCGGACAGGAGGGCTCTACAACGGGTAATTAACCTGCCAATGCATCATTGCCACCATCCTCCCCACCGTCAAGGTGATATATACTGAAAGGTACCAGAGGAAGGGCTGCAATATCATGAGGGATCCCACCTAGCTTGTTCATGATTGTCCCACTCCCATAAAGGAAGAGACTATGAAGCATCCATACCAGGACCACCAGACTTAAAAATCAGCAACTTCCCTCAAGCCATCAGGCTAATGAACACCTCCACCCATTTACCCATCACACAACACTCCCCACTTCATCACTTCCTGTCAGAATCACCCTATACCGAGTGTCACTTACATATATAGACTGATGATTGAACATAATGCTCATCTTAAGTATATATATTTTTCTGTTTATATTATTGTGTTCTCTCTGCTTATTGTGATTATTTTAGGCTGCATCAGATCCGGATTTCATTCTCCTTTACATTTGTATACCGATGAATGACAAACAATCTTGAATCTTGAAAGTGGGAGGAATCCTAAAGGCAGACCGTTATTTCAACTAGAGAAGATGCTTGTAGAAGACCACACAATAAAAAGGGCTTGTGCACAGGTCACAAAAAAAATTAGCAAGCAGATGCAGCAAGTGATGCATATTT
Source organism: Mobula birostris (assembly GCF_030028105.1). Lineage (NCBI taxonomy): Eukaryota > Metazoa > Chordata > Chondrichthyes > Myliobatiformes > Myliobatidae > Mobula > Mobula birostris. The sequence goes on along the minus strand of NC_092379.1, from coordinate 5,578,230 downwards.
GCCCTTATCCACGGGTTGGTTGGAGATTCAAATACTGTTACACAAATAGAGCACTGCTGAAGTACCGTGCACAAGCTAGGTCCCTGTATGTAAGAAAGGCATCTGAAAGAGGAATTCCAAAGGATTCGCTAGGGACAAGAGAGTTGCCTTGTCACAACCAGCTACGGTAATTAACAAAGGGTAATCTCACTGAAGCCCTAGTTGGCATGATAGACTACAGGGCAAGATGTTCCCATGAGCAGGAGAATCTCCATCAAGACATAGCCCTTGCTGCTCCCAACTTCCAAGCTCATGCAGGCCTCACCATTTTGTAAGATTCCTATCCCTGTGTGGTATGGAAACTAAAAAGGGCTGGGGGGGGGGGGGGGGTGATGCTTTTGCTGAGGCAGGTGGAGGAAGGGTTGATGCTTTGCTGCTGCTTGTGCATGAGAGGGGAGAGGGGGCAGTTTCAGGGTTTTACTGCTTTTCTCTCATTCATTCTTTGGGGTTTTTCTTCTGTTTCGTGGACATCTGCGAAGATCAAGAATTTCAGGTTGCATACTATAGACATTCTCTGATATTAAATGGAGTCACTGAACTTCAAATATGGCCTCAAGTATGCCCATTCTATTCACTCCACTGATGACGGCCACATCTTCTGTCAAATCCCTATAGAGCAATCTACTTCTTTAAAACTACTTTGAAAGTACACAGAGCACAAAGTTTGCTTGAGGAACAGTACATTATCTTCTGATTGGCCACAATGATCTTTTGGTCGAAGTTTTTCCAGAAACATCAGTTTTTTTACAAATTTATGAGTATTTTCACTCGTGCCAGCAAGTTTCAGACCAGGACTAAAGCCAAGTATCCTGAGCCCACTGGTCAAATCCAGGAATTACCTGGTTGCATTCTACCACTAGCTGGTTATATCACCATTTTCTATGGAGCCACTAATGCACAGGATCAGAAAAAGCTCCAGCCTTCCCGTCATTGAGGACACCTTCAAGATGAGGTAGCTCAAGACGGCAGTACCCATCACTAAGGACTTCACCATCTGGGACATGTCCTCATCTCATTAGTACCATTGGGGAGGTGGTACAGAAGCCTGAAGCCACGCACAATGTTTTAGGATCAGCTTCATTCTCTCCACCATCAGATTTCTCAAAGTTCAAAGTAAATTTACCATCAAAATACATGTCAATATATACTGCCCTGAGATAGGTTTTCTTGCTGTCATTCACAGTAGAACAAAGAAATACAATAGAATTGATGCAAAACAACAAACTTCACGACAGACATCAATAATGATAAACCTGATTCTGACTCTGGTCATTGAAATTCGTGGTCTTGCAATGGAATGCAATCTGGGAATCTGCTTGCAGATTCTCCACCAGCTGGAATGCTGAAGCGCCCATAATCCCATTTATTTGATGGAAAAGTTGGGTAGCAACAAGCTACATTTCTAATTTTTTAAATTACTGTCATTTTAGTTAATTTTGTAAATGATTAATTAACTAAATATTTATTTTTTAATTATTTGCAATACCAAGCTTATGGCAGCATTGAAAATAGAAAGAACTTGATCGAACTCAGTAGTTATGATCTTCCTTCCTTGGGCTGCAGATCCACAGTTATCTTGATATTGTCATTATGAACTGTTATAATACTGCTAATTCATGCCAGTTGTCTTTGAGGTTAGTTTTATACACTAATACACTGCATAAACTGATCAGTTTGCTTTTTTCCCCAGCATTTTTTCTTGAGTAATACTCAATTAATCACTTTAAATTATTCCTGCCAACAGTGAAATTTGCATCTCAAAACCCACAGGTATAATCAAAACAGGTTTAGAATGTAAATGTGTGAAACATGACAGTCACTTCAAGTCTGATTCAGAGTACCAAGTGGCAATTAAAAGACAAAATTTAATGCGGTAAGCATGACAGTGACAGAACTTGAAGACAATAACCACAAAGCCACTAATCACATAATATATTTTTCTTAGTGTAAAGAAAAGTTATTGAATTAGAAATACAGACAAGGCCTTCAGCCTACCAGTTCTATGCTAGTCTTTACTCTTCTACACTAACTCCAGTTGCCTGAATTTGAATAATAACTTATGTTGCTTTCCTGTCTTAAACACTTGTCTAAATATCTCTTAAGCTTAGTAATTTCACCTGACTCCAGCACTTCCTCTGAAAGCGCATACAAGGTATTAACTGTTATAATAAAATCTACTTTTAAAAACCCTCCTCAAACCTTAATTATATGCCCTCATTTTTGATAGCCCTAATCATGGGAACAATTCTGACCATCTACACCCTATCTATCCTCCAAGAGGACCACAACCTTGTCGTAGGATTGAAGGTTTGCGTGCCTCAATGACCCGGACAGCTATGCTGGCTGAAGTCAAGGCTTTATGCTTTGGCGCTTGGTAGGGTCACCCATGCCAAACAGGTCAAAGGGTAGAGGTCAGACTAAGAGCAGTCCACCGGTCCCCCAGATCTGGGGTTCGGCTTAGGGATAACAACCCTTAATGGTAAACTGAAACAGCGATGAAGAATCTTTTTATATCTGTGTACAACTGTATGGAGATGGAGGACCTTCATTGTTGCCCCAAACGTCAGCAGCGTAACAGACAGTGAGACCCTATGTGCCTTGATATTTTATATAGCACTTTAGAACACCCGTTCAAGCCTCCTCCATTCCAGCAAAAAGAAATCAGCCTACCTGCCCATAAAGTCAATGGGTAAAATAATTGTCAATCCTTTTAAGTAGAGAATGAATTTTTAGCCCAACTTTCTTTGGGGGGGGGGGGGAGAGGAGAAACAGGTAGTTAAACTTAGCTTAACTTTCTTGAAATTAATTTTTCCTTCCCTTTCATAAATTTTAAAAACTCATAAGACAAACATACTCTGTTAAATAACTGGCTTAAGCCAAAATGGGATTTAATTTTTCGAAAGGTAAGTTCGGTAGATTTAATATTCTACCACACTAGCAGAGTTTGTTCCCTCCCATAAGTCAGTTGGAGACGCGCAAGGGGAAGTGGGTGGGGGGGGGGGGTCATTTGGGAGGGAGAGGCTGACGTCATAGCCCAAGTTGGAGGAGTCCATTCAATGCTCTGAAAACACACTTCACATTCATCAGCCTATCATCTTCCCCTCCATGCAATACAGCCCTCACCAATTATCAGCCTACTGTCCTCCCCTCCGTGCAATACAACACTCACCAATCAACCTACTATCCATCTTTCAAGAAAGTTAAGCTAAGCTTAATTACCTGGTGTTTCTCTCTCCACTCCCCACCAAAGGTTGGCTAAATATTCATTCCCTCTGTGCAATACAGTGTTCACTGATTGTCAATGGCCTCCACCATCTCATGTCAAAAATTGAAACCGACTCAACCAAATAAACATGGTGCTACTGTGCATTACCATACGGGGCTGAGAGGCCTCTAATGAAATTGCTAATGGGCATTGCACATTGTACGAAGTTCAAAAAATAACGTGTTTTTTTTAAATCACAAACTCTTACAGAATCTAGGGTTCTGTGGAACCCCGACTGAGAAACCCTACTCTATTCGATAGCATTCCTTAAAGCCTCATGGGTTAATATGTGCTAGCCTAATCAAAACTTCCCAGTTTGATTCATCCTGCATTTATCAGGAAAAAATTCGATCTGATCTATAATGTACAGATTCACTGCTGTCCACAACACTTAACTATTCCTATAATCCGCAAATTTAGTAATTATAAGTTACAAAGACCATGGTACCAATGGCTAAAATCCACCATTGACCACAGATTTCCAATAGGAAAAGCATCCTTCCATCACTAGCTCATCGTACCCCATTGAATATTGAAAAGTCTGGGTAGAGTGGATGAGGAAGAATTATCGGGAAGTCTAGGACGAGAGCAGACAGTCTCAGAATTCAGGGACATACATTTGGAACAGAGGTGAAGAAAAATTTCTTTAGCCAGAGGGTGGTGAATCTGTGCAATTCTTTGCCATAGTTGGCTGTACAGACTAAGTTTTTGGGTGTATTTAAGGTGGAGGGTGATAGGAAAAGGCAGGAGAATGGTTTTGCGAGGGATAATAAATCAGCCATAATGAAATAGCAGAACTGACTCGATGGGTTGAACCGGGTACTCCTGCTCCTATATCTTATGGTCTTAACCTTGTAGATCAGTCTACCATACAGGATATCATCAAGCACCTTGTGTCCACAATGACAACATCAAACATCTGTCGTCATTAACCTTTTTATTCATCTCCTCAAAATATTCATACTACAGGCGCTGGATTTTCCCCACAAAGCCAAGCTAACTATGGTCTCTGCCTTTCCAAACATACATATATCCCACCTCCTATTGACTTTTCCTCAGTTATTTCTCCACAAATACCAAACACTCGCCAGCCTTCTCTGATAAAGGAAGATCAGCTAACTTCCAATCCTCTGGCACCTCATCTACGGCTAACAAAAATCTCCATTAGAACCCCTGCTTACCCTTTATTCCAGATAGTAACCTTGGGCAGATCTCATCCAACCTGGAGATAATCTTCTAATTATTAATAGAGCAAGACATGATACCTTACCATTATCCAGTACCCCTTACCTTAAAACAGAGGTTCCAAACTGGGACCCACAGACCCCTCAGTTAATGGTAGGAGTACATGCATTAAAAAAGGTTGGGAACCGCTGCCTTAAGGATAAGTCTGTGTACTTTTGCTCAAACTTTTTGGAAAGAATTCTGAGAAAGGAACGCATCTTACCTTTGACGCTGGCCTTCTCAAGCTACGAAGGAGCTTCCCTCGCTTTGACTCATCTCCATCTGTTTCGTAAGTACTGGCTGAATTTTCTCCCTTGGTCAATGATGAATCAGCTTCCGCTTTCTTCTGTGACAAGGACCCCAGTTCATCATCGCTCCCAACACTGAAGCTTGTGCGATAACTTGCAAACTTGCCTAATTTCTTGGACCGATCTCTGTACAACGATGGTTTGCTGACAGATGAAAGTTTCCTCTGACGGTCCAGGGAGCTAATATCCATCTCACTATCTGATCCATTGCCGCTTCCATTCGACTGCGACTTGGCAGAAATAGAATTCCTGATGGTTATAATTTTGCCCTGGGTACTGTCATGCGGTACCGAGTATATATTCTCTTCATCCCCTCTCGGTCTTACCAACGTGTCTATTGGCTCTGCATAATCCGAGGTGAAGGACCCATCGTCAGAAGGCGCCCAGCTTACAGTTGAAGACTTTCTCTGCATTTCTTTGCTTCCTGGTTCTTTCCCCTCAGTGGGATCCATTTTCTTCACCAGTTTGTCAAAATGTACCATCGGCTTTGGTTTTACTGGAGGAGGTACTTTGTTACTTAGCCTCTCAAAAGAACTAAGAGTGCTGCTCAGCAAGTAGTTTTCATTCCCCTCAAGGTCCATAGAGAGCTTGGACTGCTCTTTGATCACCAGAGTCCCAGAAGTTTCATCCCGTGCAGCATAAGGTGGTGGACCTTCAATATCCTCATCATAATCAAAGCAATTTGAATTGTTGAGGGGTGAGCTGGGCCTTGGAGAAAAGCCAAACACTTCTTCCGTATTACTGCATGCCTCGGCCGCGTTATCATACATATGTGAAGCTTCAACAATGGTTTTCTTTTCAGCTGCATCTCTGAAAAATGGGGCAAAGATCTCCACATTGTGCTGAAAGGAATACCCACCAGTTATTTTGGCGAATTTTCCACAGATCTCTTGAGCAATTTCTTGGCCTTCTTCAACCTGGTCCCGCGACACATCGCTCTCCAATCCTTCAGCCCCGTCAGTGACTGCTACTAACTGAATAGGAATAATATCCTGCACGTCTGACAAAAAAGCTCTGAGCATGGCCAAGGAAGCTTTGCGTCTTGCTAAGTAAAAAATAATGTACCCATGGACTAATTGGTTTTTTCTTATGTTGAAAGAGGAATGATAGGAGAGAATAGATAGCTCGACACGCTTACGTGCTGTTCCAATTGGTAATTCAAGCATGACTGAATTACTGTTCCCAGGTTGCGATGAACTACAAAAATGAGGTTGAATAATGGACAAGAGAACTTCATCCACACCAAAAAGGTCACCACACATCAAACACATGACTATTCGGAGATCTGCATCAGTTAAGTCTTTAATGCTTGGGGAAGAGCTTACGAGATTCAAATTACGTTTCATAGTGTCTAACAAGCCTTTTAGGGCCTGATTGATTTGTAGTTCACTGAAATTTCGTCCAGAACCCACACTGTGAGAAGTTACATCAACAAAAAGGCATTGCAGTTTGTTGGCAAGTTGTTGGCCATGGTTCCTCAACGTCTGTAGTGTTTCTCCACCACTCTCCCTTTTGTAAGCCAGAACTAGTGTTAGAGGCAGCTGCGCTAAATGATTGTCCTTTCGATCCAAAGTTGATCCTTTCAGTTTCTCTAAGCTCTCTTTTATGTAATACAGAGATTCTTTGGAGTTGTACAGGCAAAGGCAACCGTGAGGCTGAAAGGTTGGTGTCTGAAAGGAATTAACCCGATGTTTCACATTACCTTCTATTGGTCGCAATGACAGCTCATACATTTTCCCCTCAAGAACGTACTTATCATCCGTACACAGCACTCGAATTTCATTAGCCAGTTCATGTGCAAGTCCATCCTTGCCAAGTAGTACAAGGTTGAGCTTGTCGGCATTAGAGTCCGAATGAGAGTTCAGATGGTTTCGATCTGAAGATCGATAAAATTTTGCAGCCAACAACTGCTCAACTTTGCTATCAATACAGTTCTGACTGTTTGGACATGTCTCCTTGGTTGGATGATATACAAAATGAATATGTTTTAACACAAGAGCATCTCGTTCAGCTTGCAGTTTCTGAAGTGCCTTAAATCGTTGCTCATCTCCTAAAACATCCTGGATGAGACCCATTTTCTCCTTGCTAGGTTTGGCATCCAACTCCAATTCATAAAATAACTCTGAATATTCTAAAAGCAGTTCTTGAAATTGATCCTTGGCTTTATCTATAATCTCGCGTTGATGTCTACTGTAAATATCTTGGTATTCCTGCTCTTGGAGCCACTGATAGAATTCCTCATTCATAACAAAACTTCTAGCCTCTTCCCATGGTTTTCCAGGAGTTATGAAGGGCGACGATGACAGATTTTCCTTAAAGGCCCTCCTCATTTCATCTCTTTTTCTTTCATTCTTCAGTTTTTCTAAATGCTTTCTGAATTGATCTTCAGCACATTTCCCGGCCAGCAAGTCAAATGGAATCCGGGTGTCATCCATTTTATCAATATGATCAGTTTTATCCCAGGGTGTTTCACTCAGCACAACAAACCAGGCTGCAAAGTCCTGCTTGGTCTTTAACCTCTGCTGTGCCATGGTCCAGTTCAAGTTCTCAATCTCATTCAGATCGGGGAAAAGGGCATCAAGCGCTAGCACAAGTTTATTGAGGTACTTGTTCTTTAAGTGATCAATGTGCCTCTCTTTGAGCATTAAAATGTGCTGCAAGAACAGTTTTTTGGCCTTTGGGGTTCCTTCGAGATGCACATAGTCCAGGAATTCAGATTTCATATGCATTTTCCTAGTGGCATTTGTCCAACTTTCATTATAATGGATGACACACTGGCTAATGATGAAGTCATATTTGTCTTTTGCATTAGCTATTAGTTGACTTTGTTGTTTTAATGCTTCATAGTATGGAATTATTTTAGGCCTTGACCGGCTTTTGTCTATCAACTGCACCAAAGTACTGAAGGCCAATTCCACATTGACATTTGATCGTGCTGACGTCTCCACCACCTGGAGGTTCTTTTTAGTCATGGCAAAGGAGTGAGCTTCACGGATGTATCGCTCCACCCCTTCGTCGCATTTTGTCAGCACCACCACGATAGGTTTCTTTGTTTTTATTATTTGGTTATACAAGTTCGTGATAAATCTAAGCTGGTCCTCAAAATTCCTGTTCATACCCCGGCTGACATCTATGCAGAGGAGGAAGCCATCAATTAAGAGCTTCCCTTCTGGCATCTGCTTCTGTTCAAAGTCTTGTTCCAGACCCAACTGATCAGTGCAAATATACATCAACTTTTCAGCAGATGCCAATTTGGTTGCTGCTGCACGTTTAATGTAAGGTTGCAGAGCAGTGCTCCGGTGAGGCTGAAAAGTCTGATCATCGATGAACTCTGTCTGTTCCACCACGTGAATTCGACATTCCACTCCTTCCTCCACCGCTCTAGCTACCTCACCCCAGTACAAAAAATGGTCATTGTTAACAACTCGGCCCCCAAAGTCACTGGTGCTGAGGACCGACGTGTGGTCAAGATGAAAATGATCAGCTTTAGGGCGTACAAATCGATTGCAGAAGCAAGACTTGCCAACACCACACTGGCCTTTCTCCTTCTCCGTCCCAGACAATCCCACCACACTGATGTTGTAACTTGGGATCCGAGCATCCTGTTTTTTTGCCATCATAAGCATCCAATCATCCTGATACAGTCAACAGCATGTTAGTAGTTGTACCTACTCTCAAGTACAGTACCACTAGAGGTCTTCTGGCAAGCTGAAGGGTGCGGAGTTACAGACAGGCACCTTTCGCAACACCAGCTTCAAACCCCATGTTTCTGTGGTCCCCAGTATTACGATGTGGTCCTAATAATACCTTGTGAAAGAAAAACAAGACAAAAGGAACATTCATTAGGATAGGAAATGAAATGCAATGGAGATAGATAAGTTTTGCATCTGACTAAATTTTGTAAAAGATACATAACAATGGTGCCTTTTCAAACTTGTACTTTTAGCAGCAGCGACTTAAAGACATAAAGAGTAGCTTATTTATCATACGTACATCGAAACATACAGTGCAATGCATCATTTACAATCAGTGACCAACATAGCCCGCAGGTGTCACCACGCTTCTGACGCCCAATGATTGATTTTGCAACTTGCACCATGAAGTAGTGTGCCAACCATGACGCTACGTGTCACAATTAAAGCCGATGAATTATTACAAAGGATTAAAGGATAATTTTGAAAATCAACTATTGTACTCAACCTAATTTTACCAAGAGAACAGTTCAGCACAGGAACAAGCCCTTCAGCCCACAACCCATAACATGCCAACCATGATATCTGGTACAAAAGCAACAAAAATGGTAAATGCTGGACAGACTGAGTAAATGCTTCAAGTCAAGGACGCTCCATTTGAACTGGGAAAGCGAGAAAACAAGTTAGTTTTATGTGGGAGAAAGGGCAAGCCCAAGGGAACACTTGATAAGGCAAGGCCAATCATTTTGCCCCAACACAGGTATAAAAAGCATTCCTTAAGGCAGCCATTTTTATACCATGGACCCCACCATTAACCAAGATGTTAGAAACTGTTTTAGTAATACATTTTATAGCATTTGTACATTTTAACAAACTCATGTTTCTCATACTCACTGGCACATTATCCACGTGATGTATTTTTAAAAATTTATGTAATTTTTAAAATTATGTAGCCCATTAACTAATTCATTCTTATCCAAGCAATTTTCTTTCTTATCTATAAAACTGAGATTTTTCAGAAGTGCCATCTTACACCATTTAGCATCAATTCCCCTCTAAGCATAGTTTCTCAGTTTTTCATTAGTTTGCTTAGTACCTATATGATAGTACTCGAAAATAAAATGAAATGTTGGAATTAAGACTTGCCATTTTTGACTCCCAGAAGAACCCCCAAGTATCAGAGTATCAAGGATCCTACAGAGGGGCCTGCAGACCACAGGTTGGGAACTCCTGCCTTAAGGTAATTTGCATGTGTTGCTTGCATAGCTTCCAATATGCATTCCATTTGGTGCTCAACATGTGTGGCCTCCATACTGGAGAAACCAAAAGCTGATTGGGTGACTGCTTTAAGAGGTTCATACCCCAGGAGTGATTGGCCTTCCAGCTGATGCTCCCCTCTTCTGCCCCCCATTCCCAACTTGATAATCCCATGACACTGATGTAACTTGGGATCTGCATATCCTATTTCTTTGCCATCACAGTTATCTCATCATCCTGACAGTATTTGCACCTACTCCCATTACAGTACAGCTGTAGGTCTCCTGGTAATCTGAAGGGTGTGGAGTTACAGACACATTTTGTGACAACAGATCCAAAATGTTGGAGGAACTTGCTTTTTCCCGGGGCTGAAATGGCTAACACGAGGGGGCGTAGTTTTAAGGTGCTTGGAAGTAGGTACAAAGGGGATAAGTTTTTCCACGCAAAGAGTGGTGAATGTATGGAATGCACTGCCAGTGAAGGTGGTAGAGGCGGATACAATAGGGTCTTTTAAGAGACTCTTAGATAGGTACACGGAGCTTAAAGACAGAGGGCTATGCAGTAGGGAAATTCGAGACAGTTTCTAGAGTAGGTTACACGGTTAGCACAACATTGTGGGCCCAAGGGCCTGTAACGTGCTGTAGATTTTCTACGTTCTATGTTCTAATTCAGCAAGCCATGCAGCATCTTATGGAAGAGAGTAAACAGTCGATGCCTTGGGCCAAGTTCCTTCATCAGGACTGGAAAGAAAGCGGAGAAGTCAGAGTAAGAAGGTGGAGGGAGGGGAAGCAGTAGTACAGGGTGGCAGGTGATAGGTGAAACCAGGAGAGGGGGAGGGAGTGAAGTAAAGAGCTGGGAAGTCAAATAGTGAAAGAGATAAAAGGCTGGAGAAGTGGGAAACTGATAGAAGAGGGAAGACAACTAGGGAAGAAAGGGAAGGAGGATAAGCACCAAGGGGAGGTGATGGGTGGATAAAGAGATAGGGTGAGGGGGAAAACAGGAATGGGGAATGGTGGTGAGGGCGAGCAATTATAAAAAGTTCAAGAAATCAAAGTTCACGCCATCAGATTGGCGGATACCCAGTCGGAATATAAGGCGTTGCTCCTCCAATCTGAGCACGGCCTCATCGTGATATTAGGAGGCCATGGACTGGCATGTTGAAATTGGAATACAAAGCAGAACTGGGAGATCCCGCTTTTTCTGACCAACGGTGTGGAGGTGCTTGGGTCTTCTGCACTGTTTCAACAAGGGCCAATGTAAGCTTGAGAAGTAGCATTTTGTCCTCCACCTGAACACGTTACCATATTTGTTACCATATCACATTCAACAATTTCACATAATGTGCTTTGCTTTTGTTCTTATTAGAGATAGTTAAACACTGGCTGGTGTTGGCACATGGCCAAGTGGTTAAGGCATTCGTCTAGTGATTTGAAGGTTACTAGTTTGAGCCGTGCCTGAGGCAGCGTGTTGTGTCCTTGAGCAAGGCACTTAACCACACATTGCTCTGCAACGACACCGGTGCCAAGCTGTATGGGTCCTAATGCCCTTCCCTTGGACAACATTGGTGTCATGGAGAGGGGAGACTTGTAGCATGGGCAACTGCTGGTCTTCCATACAACCTTGCCCAGGCCTGCACCCTGAAAACCTTCCAAGGTGCAAATCCATGGTCTCATGAGACTAACTGATGCCTATTTATTTAGACACTGGCTGATCTACTGGGCATAACCACATTCTCTTTTAGATTTCAGATCCTGCCACACGTAACAGCTCTAACCTGTCCCTTTAGTTTTCCTTCTAACAGCCTTCATTAATTTAATCTGTTAACCTGACAACTCTAAGGAGTTGGACAAGATTGGGAAAAGTAACTTAATTTGACGGAGGATTGGACGCGGATTCTGAAGCTGGTTAACTCTTCTTCGATCTGTACTAGTCATTCATTGATTCCATTTAAAATTGTACATCGTTACCATTTGACAAAGGAGAGATTGTCTAAAATATTCCCCAACATTGACAGTCATTGTGATAGATGTAAAACTGAGACAGCTACACTGACACACATGTTTTGGTCTTGTTCTATATTGGAACAGTTCGGGAAATCAGTTTTCTCGACAATTTCTAAAGCGCTTAAAATTAATTTACAACCTAACAAATTAACTGTGCTTTCTGGAATAATTCCTCAAAATATCCGTGGTATCTCTTTGTCTGACCAACATGTTATTGCATTTGTTACATTGATAGCTAGGACGGCCATTTTGTTGATGTGGAAGGATACATCGGCTCCCACTTTGTCACAATGGTTCTGTCAAGGAATGCTATGTCTTAGTTTGGAGAAAATTTAGAAGTCGAACCTTTGAACCTATGTTTAATTTTGAGAAAAGATGGGGTTAATTTACTCGTTATTATCATTTGAGTTAATTGATGATTTCCTCCAAGATCTAATTGTAAACTTTTGGTAATTTTTTTTTCTTGCTGGTGATTTGATGTTTATCTTTAGACGCTTTTTGTATGACGCATGGCTCTGGGGTTGAACACCTAATGGGGTTTTTCCCCCTCACTTTTTCTTGCTTAGTAGGGTTTCCCCCCTCTTTTTTGAAAAAAATCACCAAATTTTTTCAATCTTTAAAATAATGTTTTTTTTTGAGACATTGTAAGTTTGCTTACTTTGATGTGTTCTTGTTAATTTTGGATAATAATAATAAGATTTGAAAAGAATAAAAAGGAAAGAAGGAGTTGGGCATGTTCAGTGATCCTAGAAATCTACAGGGAAACAGCAATACTCCTTTTTTGCTGATTTACACAGCCCTGTAAACATGGGTGCAACACAACATTAAGTATTAATAATGCTGGTTGCTCTGCCATTACGCTTTACCAAACCTAGCACATCATTCACCGAGCTGCAATCACCACGAGAAAAATCCTCAGTAATGTCATCCAGTCTTCAGCTGTTGTTACCTCAAAACAAGACAATACACGAGTGGCCAGTATCAATCCTTGAATCTTTGCTGTCGCATCCAGGACAGACTCTCCTTCACAACAGACGCAGCAATTAAACCACAGCAATTAGCTTGTGCATACCTCAACATCACAGGAAAGCAATCAGATTTGGGAAATTTTGGAACTTACTCTGGAACAGAGAATTCCAAAGACTTGTAACAGCTTCCATTGCAAGATTATCCCTAGTGCGCATGCGCTGGTCATGCATGCAGCCTGGTACAGCCGTTCCGATCTATTCTTACTTTCTTCTTCTTACTTTTTAATTTACGTTATTTTTTGTATTTTTTTTCTCTCACGGTAACACGTCGAAGCTGCACCCTCTCTAAAATGCTGGTGGAGAGAATTTTATTTGGGTATTTCTTAGCGCTGGAAATGGTTACATCCTGACACGCGGGACAGAAGCAAGGTCGCATTGTGTATTCCAGAAACCAGCTAATGCCAGCTGGTTTAGCGAGCAGAGCGGCAGACACTACTGCCGAAATCCGGAGGAAAACACGCAGAGTAGGCAGAGGGGGATCACAAAGTCGAGGAAAGAGGACCGGGTCGAGACAAAAGAAACTTATGGAGAAGAGGAGTTCGGTGGGTAATACCGTTCCGGCTGACCGGGAGTGCACTGAGAGCAGTAAGCGTGAAGGAGTTGGGTGCTTACTGATCTGGTTAACAACGGATGGTGCAATCCGGGGCATATTACGATCGAGGAACATGTTTGCAGACTGGATATTGAACTTTTTACTGTTGGACTAAGGCCACATTCCACCGTGATACAACACTTGGCAGCACGGGAGGTCGTTCCTGCCTGTGGCTATCGAACGTGCAGCTCCTCCCATGAAGGGTCAGACACCCTGAGCTAATAGACTGGTCCTGGACTTATTTTCTATCTGGCATAGTTTGCATTTTGTTGTTTGATTGTTGGGGGTTTTTGTATTGCTATATTCACGCTCTATTCTTGGTTGGTGCGGCTGTAACGAAACCAAATTTCCCTCGGGATTAATGAAGTATATCTATCTATCTAACCCCAGCCTTCTCTGATCCACGTGTGCCTACTGTTACACACTATTCCTGCCTTAAGAACAGTACTTCCAAAGTGGGATCATGCCCATTTTCTATCCTATCCATCCTCCTCCTCCTGATATCTGCAAATCCCCTCCACTGCCCTCTGCAACCTTTAGCAAATTCCAGTTCCCCAAACCTCTGTCTCCTTTCATTCATTCCTTTTACAACTCCAAATCCCACCATCTGAGAGCTCCAGTTCCATCTTGTACTGAGGCAGTCTTATCCATAACAGCACAACTAGGAGATCCAGTGGCCCAAGTTGAATCCCAGTCACAAATGCTTAGTGTGTAATGTACGAGCTCTGCCAAGTGTTTCCTCAAAGTGCTGTTTCCATTTCCTCCCACATTCCAGACATGTGTCGTTTTAACTAGCCCAGAAGTGGAGCTGCGTGGTAAAAATCAGGGGGAGGAGGTGATATCAGAATCAGGTTTAATATCACTAGCATATGTTGCAAAATTGGTTAACTTTGTGGCAGCAGTATAAAGCAATACATGGTAAATTTAGGAAAAAACTGAATTAAAGTATATGCACAGTATATTAAACAGTTAAATAAGTAGTACAAAAATAGAAATAAAAAAGTAGTGAGGTAGTGTTCATGGGTTCAATGTCTAATCAGAAATGGGATAACAGAAGCTGTTCCTGAATTGCTGAATGTGCACCTTCAGGCTCCTATGCCTCCTTCCTGAAGGTAGCAATGAGAAATGGGTATGTCCTAGTGGTGGAGGTCCGTAATGATGGATGCCAGCTTTTTGAAGCCTCGTTTCTTGAAGAGGTCTTGGGTACCCGTGATGCAGCTGGCTAATTTTGTTGCACTCTGCAGCTTACTTTGATGACAGAGGAATAAAACCGGACTAGTGTAGGACTTGCATAAACGGGTCCTTGACAATCACCAAGGACTCGCCAAGCCAAAAGTTTGTTCCCTTCCACACTGAAGACTCTGCTTGCTTCCTCCAAATTAAAGATTTTGCAACGGAAGCTCTTACAGGTCCTTATTGTGTCTTCGGAACCCCCTTTGTTCTTTCACCTTTGCTACATTGAAAACTATCAACCGTGCTGTTCTTGTCCTAAAACTGAGAGGAAAACATTAAGCTTGCTTCCAACATTCACATAGCCCACCTTTCGCCCCCACCCCTATAGCATTTCCTCAATTTCCCGATTTTGAGGATCTCTGCCATTAAGCCAGAAAATATGATAGTGTAACTATTTTCTCTGCAGTTTCTGAAAATCCATACGACTGTCCCAATTGTTCCATCATCTACATGGGCAATGCTGCCCATACACCAACAATGGCTGGGCCCACCTCTGTCCATTCCATTTCCCACAACTCTGTCCCTCAGAATATTACCTTCATCATCTTCATCAAATTCCCTCATGCTGACAAATTTCAAGTTTTGTTTAACCCAACTCTTCAGACCAACATAAATACAAGAGATTCTGCTGGAAATCTTCAGCAACTCACAGCCAGACAAAGTGCTGGTGAACTCAGCAGATCAGGCAGCATCTATGGAAAAGAGTAAACAGGCGACGTTTCAGGTCGAGACCCTTCATCAGGACTAGAAAAAGAGAAGTCAGAGTAAGGTGGAGGAGGGGAGGAAGAAGTACAAGGTGGCAGGTGATAAGTGAAACTGGGAGAAGGGGAGGAGGTGAAGTAAAGAGCTGGGAACCCAATAGGTGAAAGGGATAAAGGGCTGGAAAAGGGGGAATCTGATACAAGAGGATATAAGATCATGGAAGAAAGGGAAGGGGCAGGAACACTAGAGGGAGATGATGGGTAAAGTAAGGAGATGAGGGTATCTGATCTCTCACCCGATCTCCTTACTGACACATCACTGCCCCTTCCCCTTCTTCCATGGTGCGTACTGCAAAGGTATAGTTAAGATAGCTATGGGAGTCTACAAGTGTCCCACCATTTCTATTCAATAAAACACCTGAGAGGCACATATTGCAATGCACGAGTTTGCTCGTTTGTAGGTTCCATGTTATTTGATATCATTATACACCATGTTATATGACATCATTATGCACTGTCTCACATCACCATGATTATTCTTGGCAAATTCTTCTGCACAAGTGGTTTGCCATTGCCTTCTTCTGGGCAGAGTCTTTACAAGATGGTTGACTACAGCCATTATCAATATTCTTCAGAGGTGGTCTGCCTGGCGTCAGTGGTCGCATAACCAGGGCTTGTGATCTGCACCGGCTGCTCATACAACCATCCACCACCTGTTCCCAGAAGTTCACATGACCATTATTGGGCAGGGGAGGGGGGAGGGGGGAGGGGGGGAGGGGGGAGGGGGGGGAGGGGGGAGGGGGGAGGGGGGAGGGGGGAGGGGGGAGGGAGGAGGGAGGAGGGAGGAGGGAGGAGGGAGGAGGGAGGAGGGAGGAGGGAGGAGGGAGGAGGGAGGAGGGAGGAGGGAGGAGGGAGGAGGGAGGAGGGAGGAGGGAGGAGAGAGGAGAGAGGAGAGAGGAGAGAGGAGAGAGGAGAGAGGAGAGAGGAGAGAGGAGAGAGGAGACACACACACACACACACTAAGCAGATGCTACACCTTGTCCAAGGATGGCCTGTAGGCAAGCAGAGGAAAGGAGCTCCTTGCACCTCCTTTGGTAGAGATACACCTCCACCCCACCAACCCAGAATGCACAAGTAGTCTGATCAAAAGAGCAGAGTAAGCTAAAAAATAGTTTACATGGTGTTTAAACAATGACAGCATCCTTTCTAAATTTTGGAAATAATAGCAATATTTTAGTATCACATGAATTTCTTCTTATGGTTAAATATAATTACTGAGCGATTAGGTACATTAAATAGCAAGGACCAAAACACCCAACAGCACAAGAATCCATAAATAGCACAAAATGCACATGTATTACCTTTACTCTCAATCTGTGACTGTCTCTATGACGTCCAATCATCAATCATCGTCTTCTCGTTATGGCGAATTTCATGCTGGAAAATAGAAGAGAGATGATCAGTGCTGAAGGTGAATCTGGCATTGCCTTTCAAATACTTCAAAAATGTTTAGAGTCATAGAACAGCACAGAAACTGGCCCTTTGGCCCATCTAGTCTGTGCCGAGCCATTTAAACTACCTATTCCCAGCAACCTGCACCAGGGCCATAGCCCTCCATACCCCTACCATCCACATACCTATCCAAACTTCTCTTAAATGTTGAAATCAAGCTTGCATGCATTACTTGTGCTGG
Source organism: Mobula birostris (assembly GCF_030028105.1). Lineage (NCBI taxonomy): Eukaryota > Metazoa > Chordata > Chondrichthyes > Myliobatiformes > Myliobatidae > Mobula > Mobula birostris. Next base: position 5,561,195 of record NC_092379.1, on the reverse strand, counting down.
TAGCTCATCCCACACTCTCACCTTCTGCGTGAAGAAGCTTCCCCCCTTGTTCCTCCTTAAAATTTTCATCTTTCACTCTTAACCCATTCGTAGTCCCACCCAGCCTCAGTGGAAAAAAAACCTGCTTGCATTTACTCTTTCTATCCCCTTTAATAATTTTACATCCCTCTATCATTTTTTTTATTAACATTTAAAGCAGGATCACACAGATATCTAAAACACAGTACCAAGTTTATTTCTGCATTACAATCCAAATATTAAATTTTGAATTACATTTTTAAATCCAAGTTCTGCTCTCCCCGCCCCCCTTTCCTCAAGAAGGCAGCATCATTAAGGACCCCAATCACCCAGGACATGCCTTGTTCTCATTGCTACCATCAGGGAGGAAATACAGAAGCCAGAAAGCATACAATAATTCAGGAATAGCTTCTTCCCCTCTGCCATCCCATTTCTGAATGGACTTTTTATTTTTGCACAATTTTATATAGCTCTTAATATATAAAAATATATATACAATTTTTAATATATATGCTACATTTATATATATATTATACACACACACACACACACACACACACATACATACATACACACACACATACATACACACACAGTACGTGTATATAAAATCTTCTGTATTGCAGTTGTGTGGTAGAATATTACTGAACAATTGTATAAAGCTGGAAGGTCACAACAGGGAAAGAGATTGAAATACAAAATGCATGATTTATTGCAGATTTGATAGGCTGAATGACCCATTTCTCCACTCAATTAGCCTTCCAATTTTTCGGTCATTATCTAGCAAGGCTCCCACTGTACTCCAAAAGCAATTAATCGTAGTTACTAACACAAAACAATTCTTCTGACAACTCACCTACCCTGACAGCTATTCCCACATCGGTTCTTTTTTTAATAAACCTGGCAAAAGCATTACTGTAAAGGCTAATCAAAGACTCTGTGCCTCTGAAATCTTTTGGTTCAAGTTACTTTTGTACTCAGTCTCATAAAAATGAACCAAAAATGTCCCACATAACTTTGGCACACGTTCTCTGGTTCCAAATTCCTGTTCTCGAGAAATGAACCCAAAGACCCTATTTGCACTTATGGTTTTGTGACCTAAAAAAGTTCAAAGCAAATTTATTATCAAAGGACACACGTCACCGTATACAACCACGAGTTTCGTTTTCTTGCAAGTAATCACAGCAAATACAAAAATGAGATGAGGAGTCCTTTAAGGTGAGCCCACAGATTGTGGAAACAGTTCGGTGATGGGGCAAGTAAAAGTGAGTGAAGTTATCCCTCTGGTTGAAATGCCTGATGGCTAAAGGGCAGTAACTGTTTCTGAACCTGATTGTGTGTGTCCTGAGGCTCCTCTACCTTCAGGTGGCAGCAATGAAAAAGGCCATGGCCTGGATGGTAGAGTCTTTGATAATGGATACTGCTTTCTTGAGACAGCACTCCGTATAGATGTACTCAATGGTGGGGAGGGCTTTACCCGTGATTGTCTAAGCCGTATCCACTACTTCTTGTAGACTTTTTCATGCAAGGGAATTGGTGTTTCCATACCAGGCTGTGATTCAACCAATCAATATACTGTCCACTGCTTATCTATAGAAGTTTGTCAAAGTTTTAGATGTCAGGCCAATTCTTTGCAAACTTCTTAGAAAGTAGAGGTGTTGCCATGCTTTCTTCATAATGGCATTTGTATGCTGGACCCAGAACAAATCCTCTTAACTTGCTGACCACCTTCACCTCTGATTGGCTAATGAGGACAGGCTCATGGTCCTCCAGTTTCTTCCTCCTGAAGACAAGAATCATTTTCTTGGTCCTACTGACAGTGAGCAAGAGCTGTGGCACCACTCCATCAAATTTTCAATCTCCCTCCTATATGCTGATTCATCACCTTTGACTTAACCTCCAACAGTGGTGTCATCAGCAAACTTAAGCTGTTTAGCCTCACAGTCATAAGTATAAAGCAAGTATAGCAGGCGACTAAGCACATAGCCTTACAGTGCACCTGTGCTGAGGGAGATTGTGGGGATGTTGTTGCCAATCCAAACTGACTGGGATCTGCAAGTGAGGATCCAATTGCCCAAGGAGGTATTGAGGCCTAGGACTTGAAACATTGATTAGTTTTGAGGGGACGATAGCATTGAATGCCGAGCTGCAGTCAATGAAGAGCATCCTGATCTGTGCATCTTCGCTGTATAGATGTACCAGGGTTGAGTGAAGAGCCAATCAAATGACATCCATTGTTGACCTGTTGTGATGGTAGGCAAATTGGAGTGGATCCAAGTCACTTCCCAGGCAGGAATTGATATGTTTCATCACCAACCTCTCAAAGCACTTCATCACAGTGGATGTAAGTGCTACTGGACGATAGTCATTGAGGCAGGTTTCCATAGGCACCCCCCCTCCCCCACCAACCTTTTGCCTACTCCGAATCAGCAGTGTAATTACAATCCATCCATAATTAGTATTAAGGTAGTGGGTAGTGGCTCCATATGTCACTACTATAGGGCGTGACGACCCTGCCCTACATGAGTCCCGGGCTCAGCTGGCTCCGGCTGACAGTACCCGGTATGGGCCCCTATCCAGGGTTACTGATCCCACTGCCTTGTGGGTATCTTCGGGAGAAGAGAAGGCTAAGGAGTAAACCCTACACAAATCCGGAGTGGAGCCCCGGAGGCGGTTAGATGATGTATCACGTCACCTCCCGGCAGCTCCCGCAGCCAAGCTGATGCCAATGTACTGCTTCGCATTCCTTTGGACCACATCCACGAAGCCGAGAGGGGGATCTTGATGTCTGGGCAGCTCAGGATCTCCATATTCATCGGCCAGGTCTGCACCCCTTAACAGGCGCATCCATTGTCTACTTAGACAGACAGATGACTGGTCCTCAGTCATCTTCTCCAGTGATTGTTCATTTGCTAACAAGATATTAGATAGAGAGAGTTTCAGTCTGGCTTGAAGTCCTCCCCTCCTCAATCTCTTTTTGCCGTGGTGTACCTACGTCCACATAACAGTGCTGTACCTGCCTGCTTGGGAGTTAGAACTGCCAGGTCTACAAGAAGACCGTAAAATCACTAGTTCATTAAGATAGTTCAGAAGTCCATTGCTTACAGGGAAATTGCAGGCTGCGGGTTTGTAGTGAGAGTAATTCAGAAGTATATTGTGAAGTCTTGTAAGCAGCCCGCAGCACATCGCATTGGTTCACCAGTGGCACCATGGATGTTAACAATGAAACTTTTCTGATTTGTGCATTCATACCCGTGCCCTCAGACTTCATGACTTCTACAGCAAAGATACCACTCATCTTCACTTATTACTATGACCCTGCAACAAGTTGATAGAAATCTTCAGAGGACTGTTAACACAAACCTGGACATTTACATTCTGATCAATGGAACAAACTGATCCGTTGGATATGTGATAATGACAATTAAGAATGTTCACAATATTAATATTTGATGACATTAAGCTTACAAGTTAAATAAGAACAGTAGCCTCTAAAAACCCAAAACATTACAAAATACAATTTCCACAATCAGATATGATCTCTGACCCAAGATGGTTCTGATCAGACGTCGTTTCTGTATTGTTCCATGTTTAGGAACAGTGAAAATGACAATTCATTTTCACATACAAGTTTTTAAGTCATGTTGCAGTGACCTAAAACTCTAGTTAGTTAGTTAGTTAGTTATTTATTGATTGATTGATTGATTGAGGTATAGTGGAGAACAGGCTCTTTGAGCCGCACCACCCAGCATTCCCAATTTAATCCTCGCCTAATCACAGGACAATTTACAATGACCAAGTAACCTATCAACCAGTACGTCTTTGGACTGTGGGAGGAAGCCAGAGCACCCGGAAGAAACCCAAGCAGTCATGGGGAGAATGTACACACACAGCGGAGGGAAGTGAACCCAAGTTGCTGGTACCATAAAGCGTTGTGCTAACCACTAAGCAATCCTGATGCCCATCTTTCCTCTGCAAGAGCAATTTTTAGTGCCCCATAAGAATGAAAGATCAGGGCAGTCCTGACTAGACCAGACTATTGCTAAAGATGTACAACCATAACATGGAGCTAACATTAAGTACACAGTTCCTTCAAGCTGCAAGGCAGTGATGTTTAGTCCGCACAATTTGCAAATAAACCCAAAAACCTCCTTGCATGTATGGCAGGTACTAGCAATGCTTTTAAATCACCAAGGATAAGAAGCGGGTTTAATTTTGGCATCTCAGAGAAATTAATTCCACATAGCAGCGTTCAAGTGGAATCTTGAGTACATTTAACATGGAAACATTTCAGTTACACGAAGTCTAATTATGATGCGATTAATCCTGTGGGTCTCATTAGCATAAAACTAAAACACCAACGTTGACAATGGGGAAACTACTTGTAAAGTACTAACTTGCCATCAAAGCCATTGTCTGTGCTGCATGGTAAAAAAAAATTACATCAGAGTAGCATTAGTAATTTTATGGATCAATATGAAGAACTCAATTATGCTCAGACAGCCTGTATACATGATCAATTATTCTTGGCTATGGGGTCTCTTCAGCAACAAGGGAATTGCACTTACTTCAGTTCCATCAGTGGAATAAGGTGATATTTTAATGCAGCTATTCAATAACAAAAGAAATTTACAGGCACAAAACTTCAAAAATATTGTCCATGAAGGTTATCGTACACCACCTGAACTCGGGGGGGGGGGGGGGGGGGGGAGCTGTGAAGTGCAGTTTTCTTTATCCAAGGGGAAAGCAAGAAAAATGGCATGACAGGGGCATTCAATCTAATTCAGTTCAGGAAAGAACAGGTCAGATTTAACTTAAATATATTTAAGCTTTCAATCTTCTTGGAAATCTAAATGAAAACAGAATCATAGAAAAGTACAGCACAGAAACAGGCCCCTTGGTGCACCTAGTCCATGCCGAACCATTTAAACTGCGTACTCCCATCAACCTTCACCGAGGCCGCAGCCCTCCAAATAATCTACCATCCATTTACATATACAAACTTCTCTTCAACGTTGAAATCAAGCTCGCGTGCACCACTTGTGCTGGCAGCTCGTTCCACACCCACAACCCTGAGTGAAGTAGTTTCCCCTTATGTTCCCTCTAAACTTTTCTCCTTCCACCCTTAACCCATGACCTCTAGTTACAGTCCCACGCAACCTCAGTGGAAAAAGCCTGCTTGCATTTACCCAATCTATATCATAATTTTTGTATACCTCTATCAAATCTTCCCTCAATCTCCTATGTTCCAAGGAATAAGGTCCTAACCTATTCAATCTTTCCTTATAACTCAGGTCCTCCAGTCCCAGCAACTCTCATGGACAATTTGTATGAAAAGAGAGAAATCCTCACCTCAAGAAAAAATCTGATACTAGAGATCTATTATGTCTATGTAAAACAGTATTACTAGTGAGCATGCTCTATCGCAAGGGAGAAAAACAGAATTCATTGAAAATTGGCAGTCTTTCAGAACCAGGATGCATGTAGACAAGTATTCTCACTGGGGTTACTTAGTGCATGAAAAATTGCACTTAGAACCAATTTCCTTCTCCTGTCACATTCCTAATTTATCACCTCTTATTACTCTTGACATAACCACTAAGACAGTGCTATAACTACCGTTATGTAGCTCAAAATCCTTGTCTGACGTGTGATAAACGCTGTAAGGGTAAAGATAAAACTACACATGTAGAAAGTGAAAATAAAATCTGACATAAGTTCAGGAACAGAAAAGATCAGGAAAAACCTTAATATCTATATGTGATTGGGCTAGAAATTGGGAGGGATGTTTCTATTCTGAAAAGTCCACATCTAAATTGTTATCTTGTGTTTTCCTTTCACGGACACTAACAGAATTAAATACACAACTGAACATTTTGTTCGTAACTTTTGTCAAAAGTGTAGTTTGACAAATTAGGTTTATGCCCAAATCCATGGTCAAGCACTGGAGAGTGAATTTGAGATGACAACAAATCATGGTGGTAAGCAAACTTTCATGATCGAAGTAATTAAAATTTAAAACCACAAACCAGGAAACACAATATTCATACTTAATCTTTTTTAGGTTTATAATCAACATACTTCAATCAAGAGAATTTATCTTCCTTCAGCGGGTGGCAATCAGTGCAAGAGATAGCTCATTGCCGGCACAGTGCAAGGTTGAAAAGAGCTCAGGCGCTTTTCACCTTTTCTCCCCCCCTCCCCCCTCGGCAGGTGGCAATCAGAAAGGAGGTGGCAGCAGAGTGGCCATTGTTGGAGCGGGGCATTGTTAGAGTGGTCCTGCTTTGGCAAAACAGACTTAGCCATGGACAGGCTTGGGCAAGCGCAGGTGGAAGCCACAAAAGTTTTTAAATAAGTGTTTTTTTTCTGTTAGTACATTGCTTGTGCGCTAAGAATGGGTCCGGATATAGTGTTATATTCCTTATGTGAGTTGTGAGGTATTTGGAAGACCTCCAGTCTCCCTGATAAATACATCTGGGCATCGAGCTCAATTTAAGGAACTGGAGATGCAGTTCGATGATCTTCAGCACACACGGAAAATGAGGAGGTGCTAGAAAGGGGTTACTACCTCTGTGTAACTCCCAAGTTTCAGGAGATAGGCCCCTGAGTGACTGTCAAGAGAGGGAAAGGGAATAGGCAGCCAGTGCATGAATGTGTGCCTGAAGAATTGGTGCAGGGGGCAGGACTGAAGATCTCTAGATCAATGGGATCCCTTTTGGGGAAGGAGTGATCTGTACAATAAAGGACAGTTAACACCTGTATCCAAAGAGGACCAATAACCTTGCGGCAGGTTTACTAGAGCTACTGGGAAGGGTTTAAACTAATTTAGCAGGGGTATGGGAACCAGAGTGATAGGGCTGAGGATGGTACAGTTGTTACAACTAGATGCAGCATGAAATGAGACAGCGAAGATGGACAGACAGATGATAGGGCAAAATTGCAGTCAGTAGGAGTAACAAGGAGCACAATCAGAAAGGGTGATGAATACAAGATTGAAGGTGTTATATTTGAATACATACAGAATAAGGAATAAGGTAGATGATCTCGTAGAACAGTTAGAGATTGGCAGGTATGATGTTGTGGGCATCTCAGAGTCGTGGCTGAAAGAAGTTCATAGTTAGGAGCTTAACATTCTAGATATGCCTTGTATTGAAAGGACAGGCAGGTAGACAGGCAGAGGGGGTGGTTAGCTCTAGCTTTATCAGTAAAAAATGAAATCAAATCCTTAGAAAGAGGTCATATAGGATTGGATTAGAATCCTTGTGGGAAAGTTAAGAAACTGCGAGGCTGTAAAGATCCTGATGGGAGTTATATACAGGCCACCAAACAGTAGCCAGGATAACGGGAGATAGAAAAGGCATGGAAAAAGGGCAATGTTGTAATAATCATGAGGGACTTCAAATTGCAGATAGATTGAGAAAATCCGGTTGGTGCTGGATACCAAGAGAAGGAATTTGTAGAATGCCGAGGAGATGGCTTTTTAAGAGCAGCTTGTGGTTGAGCCCACCAGAAGAACAGCAATTCTGGATTGGGTGTAATGAACCAGATTTGATTAGGAAGCTTAAGTCAAAGGAACACTTAGGAGACAGTGATCATAATATGATAGAATTCAGCCTGAAGTTTGAGAGGGAAAAGATAAAATCAAATGTATCAGTATTACAGTGGAGTAAAGAGGCATGAGGGAGGAGCTGGCCAAAGTTGATTGGAAGGGGACACTAGTAGGGAGAAATTCAAAAGGCGCAGGAGAGATACATCCCAAAAAAAGTATTCTAAAGGGAGGATGAGGCAACCACGGCTGACAAGAGAAGTCAAAGACAACAAAAACAAAAGTGAGGGAATTTTACAGAGCAAAAACTAGAGGGAAGTTAGATGATTGGGAAGATTTTAAAACCAACAGAAGGCAACTAAAGAAAAAAGATGAAATATGAAGGTACGATAGCCAGTAAAAGTGATACAAAAAGATTTTTCAGATATACAGGGAGTAAAAAGAGACAAGAGTAGATATTGGAATGCTGGTAAATGACACTGAAGAGGTAGTAACAGAGGACAAAGAAATGGTGAGGAACTTAAGTACTTTGCATCAGTCTTCACTGTGGAAGATGCTGACAGAATGCCAGATATGCGAAAATGTCGAAGTTCAAGGTAAATTTATTATCAAAATACACAGATGTCACCATATACAATAATCAATCTATAAGAGAATAATAACCATAATATAATCATTAAGACCACAACCAGTGTGCAAAGGACAACAAACTGTTCAAATATAAAATGATTTAAATAATAATTAATAAATAAGCAATAAATATCAGGAACATGAAATGAAGAGTTCTGAAAGTGAATCCATAGGTTATGGGAACATTTCAATATTGGGGTTAAGTGAAGTTGAGTGTATCAGGGGACAGAAGTGAATGTTGTTGCTATTGTTAAGGAGAAGGTACTCGGGAAGCTGGCAAGTCTGAAGGTAGATAAGTCACCTGGACCAGATGGACTACACCCCAGGGTTCTGGAAGGGATAGCTGAAGAGATTGCAAAAGACCTTTTGAAAATTACTAGATTCTGGAATGATTCTGGAGGACAGGAAAATTGAAAATGTCACTCCACTTCAAGAAGTGAGAGAAGCAGGAGAAAGGTACTTCAGTGGTTGGAAAGATTTGTGGTTATTATTCAGGATGGTTTCAAGGTACTTGAAGGCACGTGATAAAATAGGCCAAAGACAGCATTGTTTCCTTCAGGGAAATCTTGCCTAACAAATCAGTTTGAATTCTTTGAGGAAACAATAGGCAGCATAGACAAAGATGAGCCAGTGGATGTTGTTTATTTGGATTTTCACAAGGCCTTTGGAAAACCGCCACACCCGAGACTGCTTAACAAATAAAAGCCTATGGTATTATGGGAAAGGTACTAGAATGGTTGAAAGAATGACTGACTAGCTGGAGGCAGAGTAGGAATAAAGTAGGAATCCTAGTTTCACTCTGCCCCCTCCCCCAGCTGCCCATCACCTCCTTTATGGTTCCACCTCCTTCTACTACCCATTGTGCTTTCCCCTATTCCTTCTTCACCTTTCCTGCCTATCTCCTCCCTGCTTCCCCTCCCCCACCCCTTTATCTTTCCCCTTACTTGTTTTTCACCTGGAACCTTCCAGCCTTCTCCTCCTCACCTTCTTTACAGGGCCTCTGCCCCTTCCCTCTTCAGTCCTGATGAAGGGTTTTGGCCCGAAACGTTGACTGATAGTTTCCACGGATGCTGCCCGACCTGCTGAATTCCTCCAGCTTGTACTGAGTGTTGCTTTGACCCTAGCATCTGCAGAATATTGTGTGTTTAGGAATAATGGGCTGGCTGTTGATGACTAGAGGTGTTCCGCAGGGATCAGTTTTGGGAACAATCTTTTCAAATTGTAGATCAATGATTTGGATGAAGGAAGTGAAGACTTTGAGGCCAACTTTGCGGACTTTACGAAGATAAGTGAAAGGGCAGGTAGAGTTGAGGAAGCCGGGAGTCTGCAGGACTTAGATTGGGAAATGGGCAAAGAAGTGGCAGATGGACTCTAATATAAGGAAGTGCGTGGTCATATACTTTACCAGAAGGAATAAAGGGATGGACAATTTTGTAAATGGAGAGAAATTTCAAAAATCATAAGTACAGATGGACTTGGGAGTCCTCATGCAGAATTCCTAAAGGTTAATTGCAGCTTGAGTCAGTGGTAAGGAAGACAAATGCAATTTCAGCATTCATTTTGAGAGATCTAGAATTCAAAAGCAAAGATGTAATGCTAAGGCTTAATAAGGGAATCATCAGACCACACTTGGGGAGCATTGAGAACAGTTTTGAGCCCCTTATCTAAGAAAGGATGTGCTAGCATTGGGAAGGGTTCAAAGGATGTTCAGAAAAATGGTCCCAGGAATGAAGTGGATATCAAACGAGGGCTTGATGGCTCTGAGCCTGTATTTGCTGGAGTTTACTAGAATGAGGGGAGATATCATTGAAAGTCATCGAACATTGAAAGGTCTGGATGGAGTGGATGCTCCTATAGTGGGAGTCTAAGACCAGAAAGCATAGCCTCAGAATTGAGAGACGTCCATTTAAAACAGGTGAGGAAAACATTTTTTTCTTAAAAAGCCAGAGGGTAGTGAATCTGTGGAATCCTTGGCCATGGATGGCTGTACAGGCTAAGCCATTAGGCATATTTAAGGCAAAACTTGATAGGTTCTTCATTAATCAGGGTGTCAAAGATTACAGGGAGAAGGCAAGAAAATGGGGTCAACAGGAACAATAAAACCATGATGGAATGGTGAAGCAGACTTAATTGGCCGAATGGCCTAATTCTGCTCCTAGGTCTTATAGTCTAATTCAGGGTTTTCCAACCTTTTTATGCCATGGAGCCTTTCCATTAACCAAGGTGTCTGCAGACCCCAGGGTGGGAACCCCTGGTCTACCTCTAAAAGTTCTGCCTCCTTATAGTGCAATGATATGAGCAGAAACTTCAAGAGTGGATTTAAAAATATTCAGCTTACGGTTGCAATTAAGTTTGAAAGCCCTTTGCAGTTACTTGGTTTTCTGCATTTATTAGTCATAAAATGTGGTCTGATCTTCATCCAAGTCACAATACTAGACAAACACAATTTGCCTAAACTAATAACATGCAAACAATTATAATTCTTCTTATCAATACTGCGTACACCATTTCAAAAATCACAGTCTAGGTTCAAAAAAGTATGTGAACTTCTGGGGTAATGACCTCTACAAAAGCTAATTGGAGTCAGGCGTTCTAATTAATAAATGCTGAAGAGGTGAAAAAGAACCCAAGGGTAACGGCAAAAGACCTGCAGAAATCTCTCGAACTTGCTAAAATCTCTGTGCATGTGTCCAGTATAAGAAAAACGCTGAATGGTGTTCATGGCAGGTCTCTAGGGAGGAAACCACTGCTCTCCAAAAAAAACTGCCATATGTCTCAAGTTTACAAAAGACCACCTGGGTGTTCCAAAACTCTTCTGGGACGATGTTTGTGGACAAAGGAGGTAGAAGTTGAACATTTTAATAGAAATGCACATTGCTATGTTTGGAGGAAAAAGGGCACTGCACACCAACACCAAAACCTCATCCCAACTCTGAAGCATGGTAGAAGGAGCATCATGGTTTGGAGCATCAAGGCAAGCTGTCCAGCCCTGAGGCAGCAATCATTGAAGGAACAATGAATTCAAAATTGTAACAAGACATTTTACAGGAGAATGTCAGGTAGTGGTCTGTCACTGAAGCTTAATAGGAGTTGGATGAGGCAAAAAGCTAATGAGCCAAAACACAAGAGTAATTCAACAGAGAATGGTTTAAAATGAAAATCCATTTTGGAATGGCCAAGTCAGAGTTGAGACCTTAACCCAATTCAGATGCTGTGGCATGACCTGAAGCGGGCTTTTCATGGAAGCTATCCCAGAAATATTGATGAACTGAAACAGTTTTGTATTGAGGAATGGTCTAAAGTTCTTCCTTGCTATTGTGCAAGTCTGATCAGCAGCAACAGGAAACATTTGGTGGAGGTTATTGCTGCTAAAGAAGATTCTACCAGTTACTAAATATAAGGGCTCACATTCTTTTTCCAACTTGGACTGAAGGAGGAAAGATGGAGAAGGATTTGAAGAATGTTTGTAGCGTCAGTTGACAGACCAGTAATTTGAAAGTGAAATGATATGAAAAAATGGTATGAACATAGAATTCTCCAACTTCCGATAATTCCCTGCCCCTCCCTTCCTCTATCCCTATTTCACTCTACCCCCTCCCCAGCTCCCTCATGGTGCCGCCTCCTCCTTCTACCACCCATTGTTTTCAGGGCTATGACGTCAATGCTTCCCCTCCCACACCCCTTTGTCTTTCAAATTACTGGTCTATCAACCGACGCTACAAGCATTCTTCAAATCCTTCCCCATCTTTCATTCTTCAGTCCTGACGACGGGTTCCGGCCCAAAATGTTGACCCATCGTTTCTGACTGATGCTGCCCAACCTGCTGAGTTCATCCAGGAAATTACAGATCAGTGAGTCTTACCTCAGTGGTTGGTAAGTTGTTGGAGATCCTAAGAGGCAGGATTTATGAACATTTGGAGAGGTATAATATGATTAGGAGTAGTTAGCCTGGCTTTGTCAAGGGCAGGTCATGCCTTACAAGCTTGATTGCATTTTTTGAGGATGTGACTAAACACATCGATGAAGGAAGAGCAGCAGATGGAGTGTATATGGATTTCAGCAAGGCATTTGATAAGGTAACCCATGCAAGGCTTATTGAGAAAGTAAGGAGGCATGGGATCCAAGGGGACATTGCTTTGTGGATCCAGAACTGGCTTGCCCACAGCAAGCAAAGAGTGGCTGTAGACCGGTCATATTCTGCATGGAGGTCGGTGACCAGCGGTGTGCCTCAGGGATCTGTTCTGGGACCCCTACTCTTTGTGATTTTTATAAATGACCTGGATGAGGAAGTGAAGGGATGGGTTAGTAAGTTTGCTGATGACACAAAGGTTAGAGGTGTTGTAGACAGTATGGAGGGCTGTCAGAAGTTACGGTGGGATACTGATAGGATGCGAAACTGGGCTGAGAAGTAGCAGATGGAGTTCAACCTGGATAAGTGTGAAGTGGTTCATTTTGGTAGGTCAAATATGATGGCAGAATATAGTATTAATGGTAAGACTCTTGGCAGTGTGGAGGATCAGAGGGATCTTGGGGTCCAAGTCCATAGGACACTCAAAGCAGCTGCACAGATTGATTGGCCTTCACCAGTCGTGGAACTGAATTTAGGAGCCGAGAGGTAATGTTGCAGCTATATAGGACCCTGGTCAGACCACACTTGGGAGTACTGTGCTCAGTTCTGATCGCCTCACTACAGGAAGGATATGGAAGCCATTGAAAGGGTGCAGAGGAGACTTACAAGGATGTTGCCTGGATTGGGGACGGAGGATGAGAGGTGACCTGATAAAGGTGTATAAGATGGTGAGAGGCATTGATCGTGTGGATAGTCAGAGGCTTTATCCCAGGGCTGAAATGGTTGCCACAAGAGGACACAGGTTTTAGGTGCTGGGGAGTAGGTAGAGGAGATGTCAGGGGTGAGTTTTTTCACTCAGAGAGTGGTGAGTGTGTGGAATGGGCGGCCAGCAACGGTGGTGGAGGCAGATACGATAGGGTCCTTTAATAGACTTTTTGATAGGTACATGGAGCTTAGTAAAACAGAGGGCTATAGGTAAGCCTAGTAATTTTTAAGGTAGGGACATGTTCGGCACAACTCTGTGGGCCGAAGGGCCTGTACTGTGCTGTAGGTTTTCTATGTTTCTATATGACACTGCTAATAAATTATTCTGATTACAAGTTTAAATTCAAGAGATTTAAAACTCTGAAAATTATTAACCTTACTTCATTCTAAACTGCCAAATCCATTTTGAATATGCTCATCTCTTTTACCTTGTCCAATAGCTCATTCTAACCATTTTAAACTTAATTTTCACTGGAGTTAAACCTCCCAACCAATACTGGTAATTACTTTTTTTTGTATAATATCAAGCTTTACAGGACATGTCACCTGAGTATATTCCAAACTGAACAGCAGTGAATTTAAACAACACACGCAAAATGTTAGAGGAACTCAGCAGGCCATAGATGCTACCTCCAGCATTTTGTGTGTGTTGCTTGGATTTCCAACATCTGCAGGTTTTCTCTTATCAGCATTAAATTTACTTTGTCAAATCAAGTAACTTAATTTGGAACAGCAACAAGTCACAACAGCTTTCGCTTTAGTCATCTTTGCATGGTAGAATGTCATCTGGCTCCTCTGATTTCTTACAACTTTCTACATCCTTTTGGATTAACAAATCAGAGGTCACGATGAAATGCTAGAAAAATTGTGAAGCTCAATTTAATAAACCTAGCAATTTGCAATCTAACATCACAAAAAATGCTGAATTGCATTTGACAGCCCAATAAATTCCTAATACTTTCTGAAGGCTCCTGTACCGTAAAACAATTACTACTTGTGGCTAGCATAATGCTATTACAGCACCGGGTTCAATTCCACCACTGTCTGTAAGGAGTTTGTACCCTCTCCCCGTGAACGCATGGTCCGGTTTCCAAATACATACTGGTCAGTAGGTTAATAGGTCACATGGATGTAATTGGGTAGTGCAAGCTCATGAGACCAGAGGGATGTTACCATGTCACACAGAACACAGAAATCTACAGCACATTACAGGCCCATCGGCCCACAACGTTGTGCCAACCATGTAACCTACTCTAGAAAATGCCTAGAATTTCCCTACCACATAACCCTCTATTTTTCTAAACTCCATGTACCTAGCTAAGAGCCTCCTAAAAGACCCTATTGTATCCGCCTCTACCACCTTTGCTGGCAGTGCATTCCACGCACCCACCGCTCTGGGAAAAAAAACTTACCCTTGTACCTACTCCAAAGCACCTTACAGCTATGCCCTCTCGTGTTAGCCATTTCAGCCCTGGAAAAAAAACTCTGGCTATCCACATGACCAATGCCTCTCATCTTGTACACCTGAATCAGGTCACCTCTCATCCTCCGTCGCTCCAAGGAAAAAGCACAAAGTTCACTCAGCCTATTCCCATAAGGCATGCTCTCCAATCCAGGTAATATCCTACTCTAAATAAAAAAAATAATTTTAAGAATTTCTTCAGAGACAAAGCAACACACACACACACACTCACACAGCACCTATGGAAAAGAGTAAACAGTCGACGATTTGGGCCGAGATCCTTCATCAGCACTGGAAAGAAAGAGAAGACAGTAAGAAGGTGGAGAGGGTAGGTGATAGGTGAAATGGGGAGAGGGGAAGGAGGTGAAGCAAGAGCTGGGAAGTTGATTGGTCAAAGAGATAAAGGGCTGGAGGAGGAGGAATCTGATGATCAAAGACCATGAAAGAAAGGGACAGGGGAGGAGCACAGTGTTGTAGACAGTATGGAGGGCTGTCAGAAGTTACGGTGGGATACTGATAGGATGCGAAACTGGGCTGAGAAGTAGCAGATGGAGTTCAACCTGGATAAGTGTGAAGTGGTTCATTTTGGTAGGTCAAATATGATGGCAGAATATAGTATTAATGGTAAGACTCTTGGCAGTGTGGAGGATCAGAGGGATCTTGGGGTCCAAGTCCATAGGACACTCAAAGCAGCTGCACAGATTGATTGGCCTTCACCAGTCGTGGAACTGAATTTAGGAGCCGAGAGGTAATGTTGCAGCTATATAGGACCCTGGTCAGACCACACTTGGGAGTACTGTGCTCAGTTCTGATCGCCTCACTACAGGAAGGATATGGAAGCCATTGAAAGGGTGCAGAGGAGACTTACAAGGATGTTGCCTGGATTGGGGACGGAGGATGAGAGGTGACCTGATAAAGGTGTATAAGATGGTGAGAGGCATTGATCGTGTGGATAGTCAGAGGCTTTATCCCAGGGCTGAAATGGTTGCCACAAGAGGACACAGGTTTTAGGTGCTGGGGAGTAGGTAGAGGAGATGTCAGGGGTGAGTTTTTTCACTCAGAGAGTGGTGAGTGTGTGGAATGGGCGGCCAGCAACGGTGGTGGAGGCAGATACGATAGGGTCCTTTAATAGACTTTTTGATAGGTACATGGAGCTTAGTAAAACAGAGGGCTATAGGTAAGCCTAGTAATTTTTAAGGTAGGGACATGTTCGGCACAACTCTGTGGGCCGAAGGGCCTGTACTGTGCTGTAGGTTTTCTATGTTTCTATATGACACTGCTAATAAATTATTCTGATTACAAGTTTAAATTCAAGAGATTTAAAACTCTGAAAATTATTAACCTTACTTCATTCTAAACTGCCAAATCCATTTTGAATATGCTCATCTCTTTTACCTTGTCCAATAGCTCATTCTAACCATTTTAAACTTAATTTTCACTGGAGTTAAACCTCCCAACCAATACTGGTAATTACTTTTTTTTGTATAATATCAAGCTTTACAGGACATGTCACCTGAGTATATTCCAAACTGAACAGCAGTGAATTTAAACAACACACGCAAAATGTTAGAGGAACTCAGCAGGCCATAGATGCTACCTCCAGCATTTTGTGTGTGTTGCTTGGATTTCCAACATCTGCAGGTTTTCTCTTATCAGCATTAAATTTACTTTGTCAAATCAAGTAACTTAATTTGGAACAGCAACAAGTCACAACAGCTTTCGCTTTAGTCATCTTTGCATGGTAGAATGTCATCTGGCTCCTCTGATTTCTTACAACTTTCTACATCCTTTTGGATTAACAAATCAGAGGTCACGATGAAATGCTAGAAAAATTGTGAAGCTCAATTTAATAAACCTAGCAATTTGCAATCTAACATCACAAAAAATGCTGAATTGCATTTGACAGCCCAATAAATTCCTAATACTTTCTGAAGGCTCCTGTACCGTAAAACAATTACTACTTGTGGCTAGCATAATGCTATTACAGCACCGGGTTCAATTCCACCACTGTCTGTAAGGAGTTTGTACCCTCTCCCCGTGAACGCATGGTCCGGTTTCCAAATACATACTGGTCAGTAGGTTAATAGGTCACATGGATGTAATTGGGTAGTGCAAGCTCATGAGACCAGAGGGATGTTACCATGTCACACAGAACACAGAAATCTACAGCACATTACAGGCCCATCGGCCCACAACGTTGTGCCAACCATGTAACCTACTCTAGAAAATGCCTAGAATTTCCCTACCACATAACCCTCTATTTTTCTAAACTCCATGTACCTAGCTAAGAGCCTCCTAAAAGACCCTATTGTATCCGCCTCTACCACCTTTGCTGGCAGTGCATTCCA
Organism: Mobula birostris; assembly: GCF_030028105.1. NCBI lineage: Eukaryota > Metazoa > Chordata > Chondrichthyes > Myliobatiformes > Myliobatidae > Mobula > Mobula birostris. The sequence goes on along the minus strand of NC_092379.1, from coordinate 5,544,357 downwards.
CGCACCCACCGCTCTGGGAAAAAAAACTTACCCTTGTACCTACTCCAAAGCACCTTACAGCTATGCCCTCTCGTGTTAGCCATTTCAGCCCTGGAAAAAAAACTCTGGCTATCCACATGACCAATGCCTCTCATCTTGTACACCTGAATCAGGTCACCTCTCATCCTCCGTCGCTCCAAGGAAAAAGCACAAAGTTCACTCAGCCTATTCCCATAAGGCATGCTCTCCAATCCAGGTAATATCCTACTCTAAATAAAAAAAATAATTTTAAGAATTTCTTCAGAGACAAAGCAACACACACACACACACTCACACAGCACCTATGGAAAAGAGTAAACAGTCGACGATTTGGGCCGAGATCCTTCATCAGCACTGGAAAGAAAGAGAAGACAGTAAGAAGGTGGAGAGGGTAGGTGATAGGTGAAATGGGGAGAGGGGAAGGAGGTGAAGCAAGAGCTGGGAAGTTGATTGGTCAAAGAGATAAAGGGCTGGAGGAGGAGGAATCTGATGATCAAAGACCATGAAAGAAAGGGACAGGGGAGGAGCACCAGAGGGAGGTGATTGGTAAATAAGCAGATAAGGTGAAGGTGGGGATGGGGGGGAGAGAACAGGAATGGGGAATGGTGAAGGGGAGGCAATTCTTCGGACAGCAGGTCAGATAATACTGTCCCCATTCAAAGAACTAGTTTAAAAACTGGATGCAATGCAAAAAAACGCAAACACGAGGAAATCTGCAGATGCTGGAAATTCAAGTAACACACGTCAAAGTTGCTGGTGAACGCAGCAGGCCAGGCAGCACCTCTAGGAAGAGGTACAGTCGACGTTTCAGGCCAAGACCCTTTGTCAGGACTAACTGAAAGAAGAGCTAGTAAGAGATTTGCAAGTGGGGGGGGGGGGGGAGGGGGAGATCCAAAATGACAGGAGAGGACAGGAGGGGGAGGGATGGAGCCAAGAGCTGGACAGGTGATTGACAAAAGGGATACGAGAGGATCATGGGACAGGAGGCCAAGGGAGAAAGAAAAGGGGGGGGGGAACCCAAAGGATGGGCAAGGGGTATAGTGAGAGAGACAGAGGGAGAAAAAGAATGTGCGTATATAAGTAAATACCGGATGGGGTACGAGGGGGAGGTGGGGCATTAGCGGAAGTTTGAGAAGTCAATATTCATGCCATCAGGTTGGAGGCTACCCAGATGGAATACAAGGGCCTCCTCCTCTACTGTAAAGATGAAGCCACACTCAGGTTGGAGGAACAACACCTTATATTCTGTCTGGGTAGCCTCCAACCTGATGGCATGAACACTGACTTCTCTAACTTCCGCTAATGCCCCACCTCCCCCTTGTACCCCATCTGTTTTTGATTTATATACACACATTCTTTTTCTCTCTCTCCTTTTTCTCCCTCTGCCCCTCTCACTGTACCCTTTGCCCATCCTCTGGGTCCCCCCCTCCCCCTTTTCCTTCTCCCTGGGCCTCCTGTCCCATGATCCTCTCATATCCCTTTTGCCAATCACCTGTCCAGCTCTTGACTCCATCCCTCCCCCTCCTGTTTTCTCCTATCATTTTGGATCTCCCCCTCCCCCTCCCACTTTCAAATCTCTTACTCACTCTTCCTTCAGTTAGTCCTGACAAAGTGTCTCGGCCTGAAACGTCGATTGTACCTCTTCCTAGAGATGCTGCCTGGCCTGCTGTGTTCACCAGAAACTTTGATGTGTGTTGCAATGCAAAAAAATAACTGGTTTGGCTCAGTTATAATATTCATACTAAAATAACTGGCCCACACTCAGTATGGAAATTCCCACAAGCATGATGGTCACTGTTCATGATCTTAAAGTCCTGCTAATTAAAAAAATGTTGGAATGGGCTGGTGAAGGAAAATGCAGCTGTCACACAGTTTCCACACATTCCAATCAAATCTTAATTTTAAAAAATTGCAGGACTTTTACACAAAGGGCATAACCATGTGACAGAAGAATAAGACAAATCACAGCAAACAAATGTGATGTGGTCATGTATCTAAACATGGATTAACTTTACAGTTAATACGGAACCCAGCTAAAGGCAAAGAGACAGGTCAAGTAACACAAACCAAAGAGATCGGACATTTGTATTCACAATGTGAATGCCTACTGCTGACTTGAGCACTTAGAGCTTTAAGATGGTCATTTCAAAGCCTCACTACAATACACAGAAGGTACTATACATCCACAATATTGTAGTACTGTCCTGGAGGAAAATTGAGAGTATAATTGAGATCGAACAGCCTTTGGCTCCTACATTCATCATTGGTAGTATTAAGTACTGCTAGAGGTTATGGAAAGCCCCACCTGCAACAAAAACTAACTTCAAGAAGCTGGACTCAGTTTGCGTCCTTTGTCCTGCAGCACAAAGGCTTATCCAAAGCTTCATAGAGAAAGCCTGCACATCTGCACATTCTGACCTGACAGCTATAATAGTAAGGCAACAAGTAGTAAATTTGTTCCCTTTGTTGAGGGATTGATAACTTACATGCAGCATGGAATAGACCCTTCCGGGTCCAGCCCTTCAAGCCATGGCACACAATTCCCTGATTTAACCCTAGCCTAATCACAGGGCAATTTACAATTTACCTTCCAACCAGTGTGTCTTTGTATTATGGGAGGAAGCCAGAGCATTCAGAAGAAATCCACGCAGTCACAGGGAGAACGTACAAACTCCTTACATGCAGCGGTGGGAATTGAACATGGGTTGCCTGTAATGTAAAGTGTTATGTTAACCACCACACTACCATGCCCCCAGATGTGCCAACTAGATCAGCTTTTACTGCCATCCCTAATGGCACTGGAGATGGTGGTGGTGAACCATTCTGAGCTGCAGATCTTTTGATGGCACTTGAACAATGCTTGTTAGCTAAGGACTTTGAGTAGGTCAAGATGAAGGAACTACAAGATGTTTAAGATGGCACTCACTTGAATCTGCTGTTCTCATTCTTAGGAGCAAATAAAGAGACGTTGCATAACCTTGATAAATAACTATAGGGCATTTTGTGAGCAGTACTGATTTCAGCCATGCCGGCAGTAGAGGAAAAAAATGCTTTGGCTGGTAGAAGGTTGTCAATCAAACAGGCTACTTATCCCGGATGGTGCAGAGTGTCTCAAGAGTTGTTGGAGCTGCATCCAATGTATAAAGAGGAAAATATTCCAATATCCTCCTGACTGGCACATCATGGATGAAGAAAACATTTTTGCTGTGTCACAATGAGTCCCTTACCACATAATACTGTAGCTGTTCCTGTAGCCACACTGTATTAGTGTTACTGCTCCTTTGGAATTCCTAATCAATTGCGACGGCCGAGAATTTAACTGCAATGTCACTGAATGTCTAACCTGATTTTTCTTGTTAGGAGATGACATAGCATTGCACTGACAGCAACATTACCATTTATCAGCCTTAGTGCTGCTTCTTCCTAGATGGAAGGAAGGACTTTTTCCACTTTAAAGCAGGTGTTTCCCAAAGTTTTTTATGCCATGGACCAGTACCATCAAGCAAGGGGTCTGCGGACCTCAGGCTGGGAGCTACTGCATTAAAAATGTGTCATGGATATTGACGTTGTACCGTCATCAGTTTCTTCTAACCTAATTGTGGAAGGTGAAGCAGTAAAAAAGAATGACTGGGCCTTGGGCACACACTGAACAAGCCTTGCAGTTTGGGATTGAGATGATGGCCTTTAACGACCACCATAGATTTTTTTTAAATGTAAGACTAACTCAGCTATTGCATTTTCCTTTTTGATTCCACCAACTTCAATTTTTCCCCAGATTCAATAGCCTTAACGTCAAAAGCAATTGTTAACATTTCTGAAACTGTATGCTAGTCCATATCTGGTTATATCTGTGATGAAATAGATGGCCCTTGATAACCAAATGCTTCTTTTTAGCACAACAATTTTGCTAAAGATTAAGGAGAGTAATTCCACGGACTTGATTTGCCCTTTTTTTCTGGACGAGACATAGCAAAGCAATTTTCTACATGCCCATACAGCATGATGTTTTGTATGTACACAATTTAATGTCATTTTAATTTGGAGAGATACAGCACAAAAATAGGCCTTTCAGGCCCAACGAGGCCACACAGCCCAATTACATCCACATAACCAATGTGACGGCATGGGAGCACAGTACTTTACAGTACAGGCAGCAAGGGTTCAATTCCCACCGCTGCCTGTAAGGAGCTTATATGGTTTCCCTGTGAACGCATGGGTTTCTTCCGGGTTCCCTGGTTTAACCCACAGTCCAAAGATATACCGACTGGTAGGTTAATTGGCCTTTGTAAATTGTTCCATGATTAGGCTAGGATTAAATCAGGGGATTGCTGGGCAGTGTGGCTTGAAGGACTGGAAAGGCCTATTCCACGCTGTAGGTCAATAAAAATAACAACTTGTAGGTCTTTGGAATATGGGAGGAACTGGAGCACCTGGGGAAACCTGGAAGAGCATACAAATTCCAGAACTTTATATAGAAAATCCTAGAAATGCCAATGCAAATTCTTGATGTGTACAGTGTCTCTTATATTTAAATCCTGCTGGATAGGAAATGGTCACATTTGCACAATCCTGAACAGTTACTACTCAGTAAGGCGAGTTATCTCATGCAATGCTCGGCGAAATTAAGGAGGCATGGATCTTAATGAATATCAGCTTTTTGTTGAAGCACTAACAGACTTTAGAGCAACCACAATTAAGAACAGAAAAGCTCATTACCCATTAACAAATGGTTCACAGCAGCAAAATGAAGCACCTGGCTCTGAAGGTACTTTAACAGTGGATCTGCTTGGCAGACTGAAACCAATTCAATTAAATTGCAGAATGCTTCAAGGACACAATGGAATAATGATGTGAAGGAATACAATAATATAATGAAAGGTGACAGCATTATACAAAAAATTACTTTAAACAATAATCCAAGAGCCAAAATGGTTAAGAGTTACAATTGACCTTGTTGCATCCAACAATAGGAGCTATATCCCTCAGAGATTCGTGAACATTGTTTCCCTGGGGAGTTTTTATAAGCAACGGTGAAAATAACTGTGGATATTGACACATTTTTCCATACCATCAAAGTCATACAGGAAGTACAGAAAGCACAGAAAGCAGACTCTTCCACCTCCAAGCTCTGTTTAAGAGCACTTTAAGTACCTGGCATTTCCATGTTCGTATTGTTTTACTTTTTGCGTTAAATACTAGCTGTTTCTGCTAATTGATTGCATATTCTAAGATTCAAAATAGAGTGGAGGGGAATCCTGAACAAATCATGAACAATGGAATTTTATTATTAATCCTGGTTTCATGCCTTCTTACTGGTTAGTCACAAATCAATGTACAACTTTAAATACTCACTCCCCCAAACTTTTATTTTAATATTTCTGTCAGAGAAGAACATTCTCCGATTACAAAGTGTTGGGAGGAACTCAGCAGGCCAAGCAGCATCTATGGAAAAGAGTAAGCAGTCGACATTTCGGGCCGAGACCCTTCTTCGGGACTCCTGAAGGGTCTCAGACCAAAACATCAACCATTTACTCTTTTCCATAGACGCTGCCTGACCTGGCGAGTTCCTCCAGCATTTTTTGTGTGTTGCTTAAATTTCCAGCATCTGTAGATTCTTGTGTTCGTGATTTACATTCTCCACTTAGTTGTGCTAATTTCACTCTAATGCAGCAATACAATTCCATCATTTTATTTTAAATTTGGAAAACTGTGCAAAGGCATTCTGTTGAATATAGCACATATTGTACTCTGAAATGCTTGAGCCTTGAGGGCCACAATGAACAAGCTTTGCAGGAACATCCTTGGGACTGGGATAACTGGCCCTCAACAATCACAAAAAACAATTTTTTTTAAAAAAAAAACACGAGATCCAACTCAAGTGTTGCATCTTCCTTTTGATTCCACCAACTTCAGTTTTACTACGGATCTTCAATGTCATATTTTGTCCAATGACGCCTTGATGTCACTGTACTCCAGCTCAATACTATCTAAGTTTTTTCTAAACAAGCAGATTTACTTTTATGCTCCAGTGCACAATGTGAAATGTAGAATTCTTCCTCCTCCTATAACTAATTCCATCTACAAACCACCTAAACATGGAGATTATTCCTTTCCAAAGTTACTAACTCTTAGTGATAGTTTGTTTATTTGTTATGTTTCGTGTTGTATGACGTGGGTGATCATGGACTCATCTCCATGATTGTTCTTGGCCTTTTTTCTACAGAAGTGGTTCGCCATTGCCTTCTTCTGGACAGCGTCTTTACAAGAAGGGTGACCCCAGCCATTGTCAATACTCTTCATAAGCTGTCTGCCTGGCGTCAGTGGTCGCATAACCAGGACTTGTTATATGCACCAGCTGCTCATACAAACTGCTCCCACCTGATCAAGGGGTCTAAGCAGGTGATACACCTTGTCCAAGGGTGACCTGCACACTAGCACAAGGAAGGAACACCTTACACCTCCTTTGGTTGAGAAGTATCTCCATCCTGCCAAACCCTTAGTGATACACATTGCTAATTTGAAATTGGCTATATTGCCCATATTAATCTTTACCTTTTAAAAACTAATTTCATCTTTTTTTGGATTAACTGAGCGGTTAAGGAATTTATGAGTTACTTCTCTACAAACATCCCAATGATCTAGAGTGTTAGACATACCAAGTCTTGAAGTTTAACTTTCAACGTGAATCTAAAAAAGTATTAAACTACTTGTAAGTAAAGCTGCTGTGTGCTTATTCTTGCAGATATGCGACTCCAGAACATCTTTTACTTACTGCCCGCTACGCCACTGGCATTTCAGGTCACAGTGAAAGTTATCCATCTCTGGCAGTAGTCAGGGTTTCTTTCACTGTCACAAGTTTCCTCTGAGTTTTCATTACTGTCATTTTACGTGAACATTTGACACCAATAAATCTTTGTCAACAGAACTCATCAAGAAAAGGACACAGAACTCATCTTATTTGTCCAGTTTTTACTTTTCCAGGTTAAACCTGGAAACATGGATTTGCAGCTTATTTTGTCTCAAAGTATGTAGAAACAAATACAGACTAGAATCAATTGAGAATGTTCTATCAATCATAACCACAAAAGATTCTTCAGGTACTGGAAATCCAAAGCAACACATACACAAAATGGAAAAGCTCAGCAGGACTGGCATCATCTATGAAGAGGAATATACAGTTAACGTTTCAGGCCGAGGCACTTCATCACAAGTCCTGATGAAGGGTGTCAGCCAGAAACACCAATTGTTTATTCTTCTCCATAGATGCTGCCTGACCTGCTGAGCTCCTCTGGTGTATGTTTTTTTTTTGTGTTGCTATACCAATTTTAAAGGATACCATGATTAAAACATTTAGAAAGTCACTGTTACAACAGGACAAAGACCTGAGGCATGGAAGAAGCACGATGCAAACTATGAAAGAAATTAAGACAATTGGCCAGAAGTTTGAAAGATATTTTGAGAAAATTAAAAAGCCAAAATGTTCCAGTAAACACAACCAAGACAATCAAAGACTTTAGCACCAACAGAACAAAGGATGAATTGTGTATGGATAGCAAAATGAATGTGTACAAGGGAAAGAAAACCACAGGAAGTTGCAGAGAGATCATGCTAAAATTACTTGGTGTTTTGATAGTAAGAATGAAGATCTTAAATTGATGCACTGAGGGACAAGCTACCAACTCAAGTTGGCAACAATGGAAATAATGGAAGCAGATAAGGAAAAATGAACCTACAGATAAATTTGAGTTGAAATCCAAAATGATTCAACACCACTTCTCTGCATTAGACTTTGTGATTGCAACAGATTTTCTTCAAGCTACAGACATAGGCACACATAATATACCACTTTCCCAACAATAAAGCAAAATGATCTACAAAACATTGGACGTAACTTATAAACTTTAAATTTTATTCAATCAATCTTCTTGAGCGTGGTTTTTTTTCCTTTCCACTGTGTAATATACGCTGCTTTAAACAATTCACTCAGATCTCGAATTTATAGATAATAAAGCCAATGCCAAGAACAGTCAAAACACAGACTCCAAAGAAATCTGTAGAACACTGCATATATAGTACATCCATTCCACTAAAGCAGGGGTCCCCAATCTTTTTCGCACTGTGGTACCGGTTTCATATTGACAATATTCTTGTGGACCGGCCGACCGGGTGGGGGTAGGGTTGCTAACGAACAAGAGTAGCAGTCAAATACGTTGGGTTTACCCCGAAAAAGACTACAATGACCACGAAGCCTTGCGCGGGCACCAGTGCGCATGCATGTACCTGCCGATTTTTTTCTACAATTCGTTTTTGGCCATTCTGTTCGGGGGGGGGGGTGTTAATCACGAACGCAATATAGGTGATAAGTGGCTAATACACTCAATTTCATTTCTAAAGGGGTTTATCTAATGAATTTAATATTAAACACACAGCACATATTTTCCTCGCATGAATATAGTGATAAGTCAATTATCAGGGGAGCTTGAAGTAAGTGTTGAACGAACTTCCAGTAGAAGTGGTAGAGGCAGGTTCTATGTTATCATTTAAAGAAAAATTGGATAGGTATATAGACAGGAAAGAAATGGAGGGTTATGGGCTGAGTGCAGGTCAGTGGGACTAGGTGAGAGTAGCGTTCGGCACGGACTAGAAGGGCAGACATTGCCTGTTTCCGTGCTGTAATTGTTATATGGTTATGTGAGTCAATAGCATAACATTTTAAGTAACGTTTGGATATTAAACACACAGCATATATTTTCCCCGTATGAACATATAAAATCATTGCAACACACCAATATTGCTGAATCAGTGGGAGCCCTGGGCTTGTTTTCCTGCAACAGTCCTATCGAGGGGTGATGGGAGACAGCGATACTCAAAGGGGGTTCTTTATGTCCAGTCTATTCCGCAGTTCAGTTTTCATTGCATTCATTGCAGAGATAAGTTGGAAATGGAAGCAATGTTTTCAGTGCTTTCGTAGCTATCTCAGGATATTTAGCCTTGACTTTGATCCGGAATGCCGGCAGAGATGTTATGTCAAACATACTTTTCAGCCCGCCATCATTTGCAAGCTCGGGGAGCTGATCTTCTTTCTGTGCTGACATGGATGACGCGTGCATAATGACCTCGCGTGCATCCAAGCTCAATAGAGGGCGTGACAGGGAATGAGGAAAGGTGCAGCTGACTCCTACCGCCAAATCATATCGTTTCCTTGCGGCCCGGTAGCACATGCTTTGCGGCCCGCTGGTTGGGGACCACTGCACTAAAGGGTCATTCTTTAATAAAAGCAAAAAAGTATTAATTTGTACAGTAATAATTTTTAATTAGTTCTAATTAAAAATAGTTGCACAATCATAACTGTCTTACCACCTCCTTCACATGAATTACTGTTGTCTAAAAAGTGGATACCTTGAAGAGGACCACAACCTTGTCATAGGGTTTGGAGGCTTGCGTGCCTCAAGGAATTGGGAGAGCTGTGTTGGCTGGAATCAGTGCTTCATGCTTTGGTTCCTCGTAGGGTTACCCATGCCACATAGGGCGAAAGGAAGAGGTCAGACCAAGAGAAGTCCACCCAGGTTCAGGGGTTCAGCTCAGGGCTAACAACCCTGACTTGTAAAACAAACCTGTTACAGAAACAGCAATAAAGAATTCATTGCCACCCTAAATGCCAGCAGCATAACAGGCAGCAAGTGAAAAGCAAGTCTGGGTAGCCTCCAACCTGATGGCATGAACACTGACTTCTCAAACTTCCGCTAATGCCCCACCTCCCTCTCGTACCTCATCCGTTATTTATTTATATACACACATTCTTTTTCTCTCTTTTTCTCCCTCTGTCCCTCTCACTATACCCCTTGCCCATCCTCTGGGTTTCCCCCCCCTCCCCTTTTTCTTTCTCCCTAGGCCTCCTGTTCCATGATCCTCCCACATCCCTTTTGCCAACCAACTGTCCAGCTCTTGGCTCCATCCCTCCCCTCCTGTTTTCTCCTATCATTTTGGATCTCCCCCTCCCCCTCTCAAATCTCTTACTAGCTCTTCTTTCAGTTAGTCCTGACGAAGGGTCTCGGCCCAAAACGTCGACTGTACCTCTTCCTAGAGGTGCTGCCTGGCCTGCTGTGATCACCAGCAACTTTAATATGTTGCTTGAAATTCCAGCATCTGCAAATTTCCTCGCATTTGCGAAGTAACTATTCTTAAAGATACATCCCTCTAACTATGTCTCCTTCCCGGAACAGGAATTTGTCTAACTGCTGTATCCTCAAGACAGCATTAAAAAAAAATTTCACAATAACCCACAGTAACAAGCTGCACTCAAGTATTTCAGTGCTGCACGCATTTCATGGAAGCTATTTACTTGTTTTTCTTAAATTCTTCAGTCACACCATCCTCATAGATTTATAGGATTAAGAGCAATTGCAAACAAAAGCACGAGGATGTTTATTGAGGCAACATAGCTTCAGTTATCTAATTACAGCAAATTATTTGATATCATCTATCAGCGTTACAGAAGAATTCCAATCAAAGGGGCATCATGTTGCACAATTTAACTTTCTGTAATCAAGGAAATGAGTTCTTAAAATATTTATAGCTCTGCTTCCAAGTCATTAGCTAAGCAAAGGGCAAGCAATGGTGGAGAAAGTACTAAAAATCTCATCACAGTTCCAAGTTGTGTAAAGAACTGGGTTACCTCCTTATACAAAGCCATTTCCCAATCTCCTCTTCTAAAAGATTTAAAGCTATAAAAGTAGTTAAAGCAATTCAATGGATCAGAAACAAAACTAATGATTCACTAAATCTAACAGTAAATTCTGTAACTATACTGGAGGGTGCCACAGTGGCGTAGCCGTTAGCGTGATGCATTTGCAGCTCGGGATGTCGGAGCTCAGAGTTCAATTCCGGTGGCCTCTAAGTTTCTACATTCTACCTGTGACCGCACAGTTTTCCTCCGGGTGCTCCAGTTTCCACCCACAGCTCTAGACGTACCCGTTAGTAGGTTAATGGGTCATTGTAAATTGTCCTGTGGTTAGGCTGTAGGTCGGAAGGGCCTGTTCCACACTGTATGCTTAAGTAATAAGTAGTCTAAATCCGCCCCCCCACCCCCCAATACACACCTACTGAGATGGTGGTACTTCAACACATTTACATGAAACACTGTCATAGGAAAGCAGCATCCATCAGGGATCCTCACCACACACACTTTTCAAGCTGCTGCCATCAGGTAGAAAGTACAAGACCCTCAGGACTTGCCACACCAGATTCAAGGACCGTTATCAGAATCAGGTTTATTATCACCGGCATGTGATGTGAAATTTGTTAACCTAGCAGCAGCAGTTCAATGCAATACATAATCTAGCAGAAAGAAAAATAATAAGTAAATCAATTACATATATTGAATATATTAAAAAACATGCAAAAACAGAAATACTGTATATTAAAAAAAGTGAGGTAGTGTCCAAAGATTCAATGTTCATTTAGGAATCGGACGGCAGAGGGGAAGAAGCTGTTCCTGAATTGCTGAGTGTGTGCCTTCAGGCTTCTGTACCTCCTGCCTGATGGTAGCAATGAGAAAAGGGCATGTCCTGGGTGCTGGAGGTCCTTAATAATGGGCACTGCCTTTCTGAGACACCGCTCCCTGAAGATGTCCTGGGCACATTGTAGGCTAGTACTCAAGATGGAGCTGACTAGATTTACAACCTTCTACAGCTACTTTCAGTCCTGTGCAGTAGTCCCCCCATACCAGACAGTGATGCAGCCTGGCAGAATGCTCTCCACGGTACAACTGTAGAAGTTTTAGAGTGTATTTATTGACACGTCAAATCACTTCAAACACCTAATAAAGTATAGACGCTGTCTTGCCTTCCTTATAACTACATCGATATGTTGGGACCAGGTTAGATCCTCAGAGATCTTGACACTAAGGAACTTGAAGCTGCTCACTCTCTCCACTTTTGATCCCTCATGAGGATTGGTATGTGTTCCTTCGTTTTACCCTTCCTGAAGTCCACAATCAGCTCTTTCATCTTACTGACATTGAGCAGCAGGTTGTTGCTGCGGCACCACTCCACTAGTTGGCATATCTCACTCCTGTACGCCCTTTCGTCACCACCTGAGGTGCGCCAGTGTTAATTGTCAGCGAGGAGGATATGTTATCACCAATCCACACAGATTGTGGTCTTCTGGTTAGGAAGTCGAGGATCCAATTGCAGTGGGAGGTACAGAGGTCGAGGTTCTGCAACTTCTCAGTCAGGATTGTGGGAATGATGGTATTAAATACTGAGCTATAGTCGATGAACAGCATCTTGACGTAGGTGTCTGTGTTGTCCAGCTGGTCTAAAGCCCTGTGGACAGCCATTGAGATTGCGTCTGCCGTTGACCTACTGTGGCGATAGGCAAATTGCAATGAGTCCAGGTCTTTGCTGAGGCAGGAGTTCAGTCTGGTCATGACCAATCTATCGAAGCATTTCATCACTGTCAATGTGAGTGCTACCGGGCGATAGTCATTAAGGTAGACCACATTATTCTTCTTAGGCACTGGTATAATTGTTGCCTTTTTGAAGCAAGTGGGAACTTCCACCCATAGCAGTGAGAGGTTGAAAATGTCCTTGAATACTCCCAATAGTTGGTTGGCATAAGTTTTCAGAGCTTTACCAAGTACTCCATCGGGACCTTCCACCTTGCAAGAGTTCACTCTCTTTAAAGACAGCCTAACATCCGCCTCTGAGTTACTGCCCCTCAACAATAAGGCTCTTGAATCAAAGGGGATAACTACACGACTTCACTTGCCCCATCAGTGAAATGTTCCCTCAACCAATGGACTCACTTTCAAAGACTTCATCTTATGTTTTCGATATTTATATAGATTTGCATTTGCAGTTTGTTGTCTTCTGCACTCTAGTAGATCTTTCATTGATCCTATTATCCTGTTAATAGTCTACAGATTTGTTGAATATGCCCAAAAGAAAATGAATCTCAGGAATATATACGGTACTTTGATAATAAAAATTTACTCTAAACTTTGAACATCCACAGCCAGTTAACCATTAAATGAGTACATTTTATCTGTGGCTCTATGGTCACATTTGTTGAATTGTTAGGGAAAGGTTAAAAACATTTCACAAGACCATTGTCAGGATTTTTTTTAAACTTCCAGTGCACGATTAAATATCCAAAAAGGCACTAATGATGAAGGTGTTAAAGCAGCAGTTATATTTAATCATGCTGTCAAATTAGTTCAGCATTTACTACTCAAAACACTAAAGAAATTTGTATTATTTTTGAATTCAGAACAAAAAAAAACATCTTGGAGAATGTGCGAGACTGCATCATTACAATCCCTAGGTAGATTTCGTTTCAGTGACAAGAAGGACTTCCAAAAGCTGGTGGCACAGTGGTATGCAGGCTAGAGGGAGTAGCCCCTGGAATTCTCAAAATTCCACCAAGTCTCAGCACCGGGTTAAAAGTGGGCAAGAGAACCTCCTCTTGATTACCAACTACACCTTAATCAGCAGATGAATCGGTCCCTCGTTAAGTAAAACAAAATTTGGAGATGGTACTGCAAGGGCACAGAACGCACTCTGGATGGGCAACTTTATATCCATCTCCAAGTGGCTTAATAGCACTGAACTGTACAATTCCTCAAGGATGCAGCTGCCAGATTGGTAATATGTGAGCCTCATCATTACTATCTGTGGCAGATGCAGCATCTATCCGTGATGACAATGGAAAAAGTGACCAACAAGAGAGCCTGACCATCTTCCCCTGAATCAATAGCATTACAACTCAGCAGGACCAGACAGGGGAAAAAAAAGGCTATGAGGTCAGAGCCGTAAATCTTGCAGCAAGTGACTCATCTCCTGACATCTGAAGGCCTCTTCACCATGTATAGTTGTAAAATTAGCCAACTTCATCATGGGCACTAGCCTCCATAATATCCAAGATATCTTCAAGCAACTGTCTCAAAAAGGCGACATCCATCATTAAGGACCCCCACAACCCAGGACGTGCCCTCTGCTCACTGCCACCATCAGGAAGGAGGTACCGAAGCCCAAAGGTACACAACTCAACGATTCAGAAACAGCTTCTTCCCCTCTGCCATCCAATTTCTGAACAGACATTGAACCCATGAACACTACCATACTACTATTCTTATTTCCTACTTTTTGTACTACTTAATATACATTTACATACTGTAATTCAGTTCTTTTTCTATTATATATTGCATTCTACCTGCTGCTGCAAAGATAACAAATTTCACGACATATGCTGGTGATATTAAACCTAATCCTGACTGATTAAAAATTAAAGATCAGAATGGTGTTAGAATGCTCTCCAGTTCCCCAGATGTGTACAATACCACCGACTCTCAAGAAGCACAACACCATGCAGCACCAAGTAGCCCACCTGACTGGTATCCAACTGCCAAACTAAATATTCATTCATTTCCTCCATTACAAGCATATAGTGCCAACAGTAACACAGAAAAACTACAGCACAATACAGGCCCTTCAGCCCACAATGCTGTGCCGAACATGTACTTACCTTAGAAATTACCTAGGGTTACCCTCTATTTTTCTAAGCTCCATGTACCTATCCAGGAGTCTCTTAAAAGACCTCACCAGAGTCACTGGCAACCCATCCCACGCACTCACCACTCTGTGTAAAAAAAAACTTACCCCTGACATGTCTTCTGTACCTACTTCCAAGCACCTTAAAACTGTTCCTTCTCATGTTAGCCATTTCAGCCCTGGGAAAAAGCCTCTGACTATCCACACGATCAATGCCCCTCATCATCTTACACACCTCCCACAACACGGTAACGTAGTGGTTAGCGTCAAGTTTGAAAGTACATTTATTATTCAAGTATGTATACATTATACAATCTTGAGTTTCATCGGTTTACAAGCAGCTACAACACAAAGAAACACAAAGTACCCATAAAAAAAGACCCAATATCCAGAGTGCAGAGGGAGGAAAAAAAACAATAAAACTACAATAAAGTAAGCATAACACTATAACAGTGCTAGTGATTACTATTTGGGGTTCAATTCCCACCATTCTCTATAAGCCTGTATATTCGCCCCAAAACTATTTGGGTTCCCTCTAGGTACTCATATTCCAAAGAATTCCAAAATACTTGGCTGAAGAATGGTAATGCCAGCCCATGCTCTTTCAGCTTTTAAATTTATATTTAAAATGACACTCAACATGGACCAGATCCCTTCAGCAGAAATACAAAGCAATGCCTGTAGAATGACTTGATGAAGGGTCTCGGTCTGAAATGTTGACTGTTTACTCTTTTTCATAGATGCTGCCTGGCCCGCTGAGTTCCTCCAGCATTTTGTGTATTGTCCTGAAGAAAGGCCATTTTACAATGACTCATCATGTCCCCCCACCTCCAAAGTCCAATGCCCAAACCAACATACCCCCACTGATGGTTTATTTCATATTCATTATTCACTAGCTACTTTGTGCACCAGATACAAATTTTTTACCTCACATTTATGAGATCTTTGGCCTCGAACAAGTGCTATGACACCCGAGTAAAATTACAGCCATTCTAGTTCTTCCCACACCCAAGATCCCATCTGTTAATTTGGTCATGGTTCATTAATGCCCTGATGGCAATTACCTAAATGGCCATGCGTAATGTACATGCTTTGACCTTAAGTGACTAAAAGGCCACTGGAGCACAAATCACAGCAAAACCAATTCTGTACTCAATTTATGTCACTGCATACAATTTACAGTCGGAGGAATCACAATGCATTAGAACGGACAGCCTATGGGAGCAGGGCAAATATCAAATGTACCACAGCTCCAGCCAAATCAATCAAAAACAACCAACTCAGCACAGACAAGCAAATAGATCTTGGTTCTAATTAAGTTTGTAGCTTTATTTTAGGGTGTAACGGAAACAAATTCATGGGTTTTAAATTGGTTGAATTCCATTAAGATACAAGATATGCAGAATTAAAACAGTTCTAATGGAAACTCTGAAAAATCCATTGACAGAAACAGCTCATCTAATGGTGGCACGATGCAGCACAAGTTGCTCTCTTCTTGCTGCTGCCATCAGGAAGGTGGCCTCAGGACTCTCACCACCAGGTTCAGGAACAAGTACTATCCCTCAAACCGTCAGGCTCCTTACTCCATCACTAAACTGTCCTATGGACTCACTTTCAAGGACACTTCATCTCATGTTCTTGATATTTATTGCTCATTTATTATTTGTTTTTCCCCTTGCTTTTTGTACTTGCGCAGTTTGTTGTCGTTTGCAAACTGGTTGTCCAGCCTGGTGGTGCAGTCTTTCACTGATTCTACCATGGCTTTCTGATTTATTGAGCATGCCCACAAGAAAATAGATCACAGAGTTGTATATGGTGACATACTTGTACTTTGATAACAACTTCACTTTGAACTTTGAAATGGTTTATAATCCAAATGAAATGAAGTCCATAAAGAAAGCATCACACAGACTCGCATTCATGCTAGCAAGATTTAAAACACACTATAAACATTACATCAACATTTAACAGACGATTAAAAGTTGTCCTTTTTTTTTAAGTAAACTGGGTTACTACGTGTCATGATCAATTTCAACTGGATTTAAGAATGTGAAAATTATTTAATAAGCTTTCTCCTCAGTGCAGGGAACAAAAGTGACCCTGTGCTTATCTCAGGGAAAGTACTTTGAATGCATTACACAGATATGGTTTGCCAATTGGGGAATTTTTAATCTTACTGACGTCTAAGATACAAGTCACTTCCAGCCAAAACATATTCAACATTTCCTCATGCCATAGACCTAGACACATCTTATCATCTATATTTAAATCAAATCGCTAACTGGATGTAATACTCAGCCATTGAACACATCTACATGAAACACTGTTGTAGAAAAGCAACATCCATCAAAGATCCTCACCGCACAGGCCATGCTCTCTGTTCGCTGCTGCCATCAGGTAGAAGAGCCTCAGGACACGCACCACCAGGTTCAAGAACAGTTGCTACCCCATAACCATCAGGCTCTTGAACAAAAGAGGATAACTACACTCATTTATTGAGATGTTCCCACAACTAATGATATCACTTTAAGGACTTTTATCTTGTTATTTCATGCTCTCATTATTTATTGCTATTTATTTTTATTTGCATTTGCACAGTTTGTTGCCTTCTGTGCTCCATTTGATCTTTCGTTGATCCTGCTAAAGTTACTCGTCTATAGATTTGCTGAGTATGCCTGCAGAAAAATGAATCTCAGATAATAAAATTTACTTTGAACTTCAACTGGGAGGCCTGCACCCAACTCCCAGTGATAAAGAAATTCACCATAAACATCAATACATCAGTATGGCATTTCCTCAAATAAGAAAAACGTCTGAAGATCAAGACTTCAAACTTGGCGCAAAACTCAAGGCCCACCAGGGCAGTAGTGATCCCTACCCTCCCATGCACAAGACCTGGAACTACAGCAAGTAACTCAAGACTGTGAAAAGATACCATCACAAATCTGCAAAATCCTCCAAATCCATGGGAAAAGTAAGTGAAATAGCTTTCAGACTGAAGCCCTACACTCAGAATTTGGGGAGATAGATTGATTGCATATCCAACATCAAACTCAAAATAGGTATTCAATTACAGGCACTGTCACTGGAAGAGATTAAAAGGTCTCTTTTTTTAAAAAAAAATGCAGTATCCCTGAATTCTTTGGAAATGCTAGCCCATAACAACTCTGTGGAGGTGCAGCCTTAAGAGTGGCAAACACACAGAAGCCTAGTGAAAAAAGAACTGTACCACCTAGCTGGCTGTCCTGTCAAGGTTATCTTGTACCTGGCTGTAGGAGAGTTTGCAGTTCCCACTTTGGTTGAGGTGACTGATAAAAAGGCCACAGTATAAGTTAGTCATCCTCAAGCCAAAGGGCCTGTCCAATACAAGGACAATTCCCACATCCTGCTCTGAGCAAACATAAGAATATTATACTTTGCAAAAAGTTCAGAAGCAATATACCAAAATAATACCACATGTACAATATCAGTCAAGGTATTTCAGTTATCTGATGTTATTACTCTTAGGACAAAAAAGTTCAAACAGAAATAAAGTTAAAAAATGTCTTAGAATGGCTGTGGCATTTACTGCAGGGACTGGTGGAAGAGAAATATGTTGGTAACCAATGACACAAGATAAATTAGAGGGTAAAGTAGGAAATTGTGTTTCAAATACAGATTCAAGTACAAGTTGAACACAGAGCCTGTTAGGGACACTAACAGAAATTAGATACCTAGGATTGGTAAGTTATGCAGGACGAAGCAAAAAAAAAAGGGACCATTGGAAATAATTCAGTAACCTCCTCTGCTGGAAAATTCAGAAAAATGCTAAATCCACTTTTCCTGTGTAAAATACCCACCTGCAAGCCAAGTTTAATAACTGCAATTCACTTCCAAGTTTGTTGCAGTCATCTACCATATATGGTGATCCTGGTGCGGCCTCCAGTATATCAGTGAGACCAGATGTACACTGGGAGACCGTCTCATCCAATGCCTTCACTCCATCCAACACAAAAAGCAGGATCTCCCAGTAGCCACTCATTTCAATTATATTTCCCATGCCGACAAGTCAACCCACAGCCTCCTCTACTGCCACGATGAGGCCACACAGGTTGAAGGAGCAACACTTCATATTCCGTCTGGGTAGCCTCCAACCAGATGGCATGAACATTGACTTCTCGAACTTCTGGTAACGCGACCTCCCCCTTCACTATTCCACATTCCCCCTCTCACCATATCTCCTTACCTGCCCATCATCTTCCTCTGGTGCCCCACCCCTTCCCTTTCTTCCATGGTTTTCTGTCCTTTATCAGAAACCCCCTTTGTCCAGCTCTTTATCTCCTTCACCAATTGACTTCAGCCCTCCTCTGGTTACACCCATTACCTACCGCCTTGCACTGCCACTGCTTCCTCCCCTTCCCCACCTTCTTATTCTGACTGCTTCTTTTTCTTTCCAGTCTGAAATATAGACTGTTTAATCTTTTCCATAGATGCTGCCTGGCCTGCCAAGTTCCTCCAGCATTCTGTGTGCATTGCTTTGGACTTACAGCATCTGCAGATTTTCTCGTGTTTGTAATTCAAATACAATCTTTAAATTTAGTGGGAACACAAACCCAAGAACTCTTAGGGTGCTTTCAAGATTCAAGTACATTTCTTATTAAGGACTGCACAAATTACACAAACTTGAAATTTGCTTGCTCACAGGTAGCCACAAAGCAAGAAAACTGAAAGAACCCAATTAAATAAAAAGAATGAAAATAAAAGACCAAAACTCAATGCACAAGAGAAAGAAAAAAAACAATTAAAAAGTCATGTAAACAATTGAAGCAAACGATAGCCGAACCAAAATTGAGTCCTCAGATCTCAATCCCAGAGTAGGCCCAAAGCCTCGCTACACAGTTCACCATATTGATCTGTTCTACACTATTCAACATTCTCCTTCAGCATCTTCTGGAAGGATGGTGCAGTCAATTCACATGCAGTAATTTGGTCACTGTGGAAAACCCAATGTGCAATTTTAATTACCCAAGCTCAATGTGAAATAAAATGTTTCAATCAAACCATTCTGTAAACTGTACTTGTGTTTCTACTTCCATTAATTGCCCATCAAATAGCCCATATATTTCAGTATCAGGCAGGCTTATTCATAGCTAAATACATTGGATGAGCTCCCTCAGAGGCTTAATGGATGTTACAAAACTGGATGAGATACTGAATTATGCAAAGCACAAGGTGCCAGATTTCTTACTTCATCTCTGCTGGGGTATTCTCAACAGCATTCTTGAACTGTTCAGCTGCTACTGCCTTACAGTGCTTCTGTGTATGTGCCTTTCTTCCTGAAATAACCCATAGACGCACACTGACTCAGGGGAAAAGAAATGGGCACCATTAATCTAAATGCACTGCGACACAGCCAATGACTTCAGAAGTGGATAAAAATTGACAGAAACAATTGAAGAGTCAACTAGAATAAGCTTCCTTAAAATTACCATAGTGCAGGATTTTTAAATAACAGATTGTCAAAGTGTAATTTAGTTTTGACGATCTCTGCATCTTTCTCATTTCAAAAAAATATCCAGTGGTACTGAATACTTGAAGCATTTGGGCTTCATTTTCACAACTTACATTACAAAGTCCTGAAGTATATTATGAGATGTGAAGATTCAATAAAGGAAAAAAAACACATCATTAGCAACACACAGACACACAAAATGCTGGAGGAACTCCGCAGGCTAGGCAGCATCTATGGAAAATAATAAGCAGTCGACATTTCAAGCTGAGACCTTTCATCAGACTGGAAAGGAAAAGGAGAAGTCAGAGCAATGTGGTGAGGGAAGGGGAGGGGTACAAGGCGGTAGGTGAAACCGGGAGAGGGGAGGGGATAAAGTAAAGAGCTGGAAAGTTGATTGATGAAGAAGATAAAGGGCAGGAAAAGGGGAATCTGATAAAAGGTAGAAGAAAGGAAGAAAGGGAAGGAGGAGGAGCACCAGAGGGAGGTTATGGGGAGGAAGGTGATAAGATGAAAGAGGAATGGACAACGGTGAAGGTGGGGATACACAATTATGAGAA
Organism: Mobula birostris; assembly: GCF_030028105.1. Lineage (NCBI taxonomy): Eukaryota > Metazoa > Chordata > Chondrichthyes > Myliobatiformes > Myliobatidae > Mobula > Mobula birostris. The sequence continues at coordinate 5,523,739 of NC_092379.1, read as the reverse complement.
GTTTGAGAAATTGATGTTCATGCCATCAGATTGGAGGCTACCCAGAAGGAATATCATATGTTGCTCCTCCAACCTGACTGTGGCCTTATCACGACAGTTGAGGAGGCCATGGACAGACACATGGGTAAGGGAATGGGAAGTAGAATTGAAATGGGTAGTCAATCGGAGATCCTGCTTTTTGTGGCGGATGGAACTAAGGTCCTCAACAAAGCAGTCTCCCAACCCACATCAGGTCTCACTGATATATAGGAGGGCATATCAGGAGCACCAGATACAGTAGATGACCCCAACAGACTCACAGGTGAAGTATTGCCCCACCTGGAAGGGCTGTTTAGGGCCCTGAATGGTCATGAGGAAGGAGGTGTAGGGGCAGGTATGGCACTTGTTCCGCCTGCAAGGATAAGTGCCAGGAGGGAGGAGATCACTGGGGAGAGACGAGTGGACAAGACAGTCGAGTAGGAAGCGATCCCTGCAGAAAGCAGACAGTGGGGCGGAGAGGAAGATGTGATTGGTGGTGAGATCCCGCTGGAGATAGCGGAAGTTAAGAATATAATAATAAACATAAATCATTATATTTAATAATTTCTTTTGCGTCTGGATTTCTTTGCGCTGATAAACAACCAGAGAAATAAATAAGAATGGTACAACCCCAAATGCTCCATGTCCAGGGGTTCCCAACCTGGGGTCCACAGACTCCTTGGTTATTGGTAGGAGTCTGTGGCATAAAAAAAACATTGGGAACCCCTGGTCCAGGATTTTAAAAAAACAAAGATCAATGGTGCACAATACCGGAGGATGTAACAGATCTTCTGTTACATTTACTGCAAAACTCAAGACGTTTGGAGGGTACCTATGGATTGGCACACTCCAACTATGCCTCCCATGCTTTAAATGGGAAGGAAACCATTGGCTGGTCATCTTAACATCTGTTGTTGGTCAAGATTCTGGAGACTGCAATCAAGGAAGAAAAAGTTGGCCATTCAGTCAAACCATTTGCAGGTTGTCCGCTATCAACTCTGACTTGTTTACTGGAGTTTCTCAATGAACCAAGAGGCAATCATGAGTGAAATTTCATAAGACCACGTTGACTAGGTTCTCATGTGCATTGAGCAAAAAGTTAACGCGCAGTTACAGCAAGGAGTTACGAAGGCAGCTGACAGTGATATCTTTTATAAAGTGGATAGAGGTATGAAGGTTAGATTAGATTATGAGGACACTCAGTCCTTGTTTATTGTCATTTAGAAATGCATGCGTTTAAAAAAATGACACAACATTCCTCCAGAATGATATCACAAGAAAACACAGGACAAACCAAGACTAAAACTTACAAAACCACATAATTATACCATATAGTTATAACAGTGCAAAGCAATACATAGCTGACATCTGGATCTTTATTGTAAAGGGGAAGATGTTCAGAAATAGAGAAGGAAACTGGAGCACCCAGTGGTAGGCCATGCAGTCACAGGGAGAATGTACAAACTCCTCACTAACAGTGGCAGAACTGAACCTGGAACACTGACGCTGTAATGATGTTACACTAATGCTGTGCTACCATGTCACCTATTCTCCATCATGGCAAAGCATCTGTTCCAAGAAGAAATCCAAATACTTTGATGAATGTCTCCCTACCTTCAAAAGCCTCTTCTAAACTAGTCTGCCCTCAGTTTTCCAGTCACTACACTGATTCAACTACAAATTCCCTTGGCATAGTAAACATGCTCCATGCCTCAGCTCTCAAGATGCTGGCAACCCATTACCCAAAAGTCAGCTCCCTGAATACCCTTAAGGAATAATCTGGTGAAGGAAGCCCACCGGCCAAGCAGCATTTGTGAGAAGAAAAGATAGGAAACCCCATATCTGCAACTACAAAAGCTTACTACCAACATGTACAATATCAAATCTAGGAGCAATACACAAGATGCTGGGAGATCTCATCAGGCCAGGCTGCATCTATGGAAGGAAACTGTCAACATTTCAAGTCAAGATCCAGTTTCCAGCAAGTTTAGTCTCTTCATCAGGATTTTTAATTTGTAAAGAAAACCTTTAAAAGCTAAAGAGAATATTTAAAATTCTAATGTCAAAACCCACTGCAACACATCATGAATAAAAGTGGTGGCTTCATATTTTGGTATCCTGTGCAATAAAATTAAGCTCTCAAGCTTATTTTCTCCCCAATTTTCATACATTGAGATGATTAAAATCACAACAGGTTCGGAGAAACATTCTACCACCTTTGAAATGGACCTAATCAAGGGGGTCTAAGCAAGTGCCACACCTTGCCCAGGGTGACCTGAAGGCTAATGGAGGGAAGGAGCACCTTACACCTCCTTTGGCAGAGGTGTATCTCCACCCTGCCACCCCAAATGGACATCAGTAGAACGAAAAGTAGCACCATGTTAGATGCATGCAAATTGCAAACTTCAGCAATGTAATACATTATCAACATCTATCAAGACCACAAGACACATGAGCAGAATTAGATCCTTTGGCCCATCCAGTCTGTTCTACCAGTCGATCGTGGCTGACTTGCTTTCCCTCTGAACCCCATTTTCCAGCCTTCTCCCCATAACCTTTGATGCCTACTAATCAAGAATCTATCAAGCAACGATCACTTTGACAGTTCGCACAATGTGAGACATGGAAGTATAAACTATTTCACAAATAACCATCTTTAGTCCTCAGTACAAATGATGAAAGTGTTTTTTTTTAAGTTACACCCAAATCATACGTGCACACACTCTCCAACAAGGGAGGCATAAATCAGCGTTACAGCAGTATCATACTCGTCACTGATTGTAGAAGCATTTGGAGACCATGAATTAAAACTGCAGATGGATTAAATTTTGGGAAGCAATCCAAGTCAAAAAGGAACATTTTCTACAGTTCCTGCTATAAAAGCTCATCTAATTCTCTATAGTAATGTATCTGTATGAATGTACTAGGCAAAGATAGGATTAATACAAGGGTAGCACATTTAAATAACATTTCCGTCTAGACCGACACATGAATTATGGCCACTTAGATATAGTGCAGGGCACTTAGTCCCCACAAAACTGTTCCCCAGAGAGGGGGAATAAAACAGAACATTTTTCAATAGCACATTAAATACACCTTGTGTCAACACATCGATTTTAATCACATACTACTTCCACAACTAAAGACACCAATTAACATCAGACTTTAAAACGAACCAGGACATAAACATTGGCCATATATGCAGAATAATCCCTAAATAGTTAAGTATTATTACCGGTGACAATAATGAAATAAAAAGATGATTGATTCCACTGTAATAATCCCTCCTCTCAACAAAATGCATCTTTAATAGATTCAATTTGAAGTCTTGCTCTAAAGCACGAGTTTCCAACCTGGTAAGGCGCATTGGCATAAAAAAAGTTGGGAAGTCAGTCAGGGGAGGAGTCCAGTCAAAGAACAAATGTCATGACACATGCCAGTGATATTAAACCCGATTCTGATGACCGGGCCCAAAATAATCCAGCAATATTTAGGCCCACCACTGTCTGCAAGAAGGTTATATGTTCTCCCCATGCCCACGGGTGTTTCCTCCAGATTCTTCAGATTCCCCCCACATTCTGTAGATGTACAAGTTAGGGTTAGTATGTTGTGGACATGTTAGATCGGCCCTGGAACCATGGCAACACTTGCAGGTTACCCCCAGCCACATCCTTGGACTGAGCTGGTCGTTAATACTGACTTTGCATTTCACTGCATGCTTCAATGTAAATGCGATAAATGAAGCTAATCTTTAAGAAATAGGACTCATGCACTCCACACATCCACATGGTAACATTTTTTAAGTAGTCATCCAGCAGTCATTTCATAAAACCAGACAGACTTGTTCTGATTATACCAGCCAAAGGGACTTTCACAGAGCATGGCTGGGTGCTGCCTTTCCTGCCCCAGCGTAATCTTTTCTCCATCAAAATTGGATAAACTAGCACAATAAAAGCTAATTTCCTGCAAAAAATATAATTTCCTTGAGAGTGACACAATTGCCAATATAAAAAAAAGATGAAAGGGAGAGCCAACAAGTGACAGATGGATCTAGCTGAGGAGTGGTGATTGGCAGTTGGAGGACAAGAGAGTGAAAGTAGCAGCAAGGTGATAACTACACTCACTTGTCCACCAACTGAGATGTTCCCACAACCAATTACCTCACTTTAAAGACTCCACCTCATTAGTCACCTTCTCATTATTTATTGCTATTTATTTATATTTGCGTTTGCACAATTTGTTGTCTTCTGCACTGTATAACAGGATCAATCTTTCATTGATCCTTTCAGTTACTATTCTGTAGATTTGTTGAGTATGCTCACAGGAAAATGAATCTCAGGGTTGATAATAAAATTTACTTTGAACTTTGAAGCTTGGAGGTGAGAAGACAAAGGGTGAAAGATGAAGGAACTCGATAGAAGAGGAAAATGGAGCTCTGAATTAAGGGAGGGAGGTGGGGAGGGCAGATGAGAACAGTGGAGGAGGGGAACCAGTGGGAGGAATATATGATGGACAGATGGAGTGGGTGGAGAAGTGGAAAGAAACAGGATGTTGGGGGCCAAGGTGAGCACAAGAACTGGGTAGATTAGAAGTTGAGAGAAAAGGCACAGGGGAAAAAGGGAGAAGTTTACAGGAAGTTGGGGAATTCAAGTGTTCATGCCATTGTATTATAGATTCCCCAGGCACAATAAAAGGTGTTGTACCACTTGTGGCCAAATGGTTAGGGCATTAGACTAGCGACCTGAAGGTCGTGAGTTCGAGCCCCAGCTGAGGCAACCTGTTGTGTCCTTGAGCAAGGCATTTAATCACACATTGCTCTGCGACGGCACTGGTGCCAAGCAGTATGGGTCCTAATGCCCTTCCTTTGGACAACATTGGTGTCATGGAGAGGGGAGACTTGCAGCATGGGCAACTGCTGGTCTTCCATACAACCTTGCCCAGGCCTGCGCCCTGGAGAGTGAAGACTTTCCAGGCGCAGATCCATGGTCTCGCAAGACTAACGGATGCCTCTTTACCTCTAGTACATGCTTAACCTCTCTGAAAGTGGAAGTGGCCAAGGGCATACATGTCACAGTGGGAAATGGGATGAAAATTAAAATGGCTAGCAACCAGAAGCTCCAGAAAGGCACAGAAGATAGAGAAGAAGTGGTTGAAGCAGTGACCTAGTTTGCAATTGGTCTCAAAGTAGAGGCGGTAACATTCTAAACACCAGATGTAATGAAAAGGGTTTGCAATGAATATCTGCCTCACCTGGAAGGGTTGCTTAGCGTGGTGAGGGGGGAGGCTTAGAGACAGGTGCTACAACTCCTGTGATTGCAGGGTAAAGTCCACCCATACGCCAACTTCGTCTCCTATTGTGTTTCATCATCTTCAGCCCTTTGTAACCTCCAATCACCACCCAGCATCTGGTGCTAGTTTCACTCTTCCCTCCTCATTCTGGCACTTACCACCCTCCAAACTTGCTAGCTTTTGCTCCACCATCTTTTTAGCTCTCTCCTACCTTTCCACCCACTTAACACAAAATATCAGCTATCTATATTCCTGCATTGATACAGAGCTTCCTCCAGCATCTTGATTTTTTTTTTTGGCTTCGCTATAAGGAAGCACTACAGGCAGGACAGGCAACAGAAACAACACTAATTCAAACCTAAAGTGCTGGAGGAACTCAGCAGGTCAGACTGCATCTTTGGAAATGAATGAACAGTCGATGTTTTGGGCCAAGACCCTTCTTCAGGACTGAGAAGGAAGAGGGATGATGCCAGGAAGAAAGCTGGTTGGAAGACGATAGGGGAAGCCAGGTGGGTGACAAAAGTTAAGGGCTGGAGAAGGAACTCCCCACACTGATCTTTTACTTCTCAGCTGCCTATTACTTCCCACTGCTGCCACTTCTCCTTCCCTTTCTCCTATGGTTCACTCTCTTCTCCTATCAAACCCGTCCTTCAACCCTTTACCGTTCCCACCCACCTGGCTTCACTTATCACCTTCCAGCTATCCTCCTTCCTCTCCTGCAACCTTTTTATTCTTCCTCAGTCCTGAAAAAGAGTCTTGGCCCAAAACTTCGACCGTTTATTAATTTCCATAGATGCTGAGTTTTTTTTGTGCACGTTGTTTTGGATTTCCAGTATCCGAATACTTCCTAGTGTTTGTAATTCAAACCTGATGGGATTCACATTCCCACCTCATTTCCATCATATTCAGAGACTCATAACACCAGCCCGGCTGCTTAAAAGCATCCACAATGAACCATTTTGCTCCATCTTTTCACAGACACTCCTTCCCTCCCATGGAAAAGCTATTGCCATCTCTTTCCCAGTTCTGAACAGGCACAGAACTGAAACAGTGACAGTTTCTTTCAACAGACGATGCTGCTGCCTGAACTGCTGAGTTTTTCCAGCATTTTCGGCTTTAATTCAAAGACACTTTCAGACAGTTATATTGGCAGCGTCAGTCTTACAATAGTTCAATGGCTGGATGCAACCATTACAGTACAGAGTCAGTGTACTCCAAAAACTATTTAAAGTCTGCCTGGATTAGATCTTGCAAGGCATGTTAGGAACAGCAAACTATTCAAAAGTGAGATGCTGATCTTCCAGTGCTACACAAATAGCAAAAGCATCATGGAATAGACAAAATGGAGACAGAAGAGATGCAAATGCTGAATCTGAAGCAATTTCAGCATTGGTTGGATACCAAATGAACTCCAATAGATTTAAACCCAGCAGTCCTACCAGATATGGTTACGAGCAGTGGTGAACAACTAAACCTTTATTAGAAGGCTCCAAGAACATCTCCATCCTTAGTAACAGAGCCAAACATGCAAGTGCCATAGACAATGCAGAAACATTTGCAAGTGCCTGCAACTAGAAAAACCTTCAGGATGATCCATCCAGACTTCCTCTCAGGATCCCCAGTGCAAATGCCAGCCAATTCAATTCAGTCCACATGATTTCAAGAAATATCTGACAGCACAAGACAGAAAGACTCCAAAAGCAGGCAACATCTTGCTGTGCTCTAAGTCTTGCACCAACCAATGTGGAAAACTGCCAAAGTAGGCTGTGTCTGCAAACAGAAAGCAATATTAATGTGGCAATCACAATCTAAATAATCTGCTTGGTTAAAGTATACTATGTTTCATCAAAAGGTTCTGTCAAGCAAAAACTAATCATCAATTAGGTGCTTACCAATGGCTGGTGTGGGTTTCACAAAACCCACAGCCTCCAGACCTCAATGGCCTTGATCTAAATTTGACCAGGGATGAACTCCAGAGAAAGGAAGAGTGCCTTAGCTAGTGATGTGGTACTTGATTGAATGTGACATCAAAGCACTTAGGTAAAAACAAAAAATCAATGGGTAATGGGAAAACCACTCCAACGGCTGAAGTTGCATTGTAAACAAAGATGGTTGTGGGAGAGCAATCTTCCAAATCGCAGAACATCACTGCAGGAGTTCTTCAACATAATACTTGTGGCCCACACATACCTGTCAATGGTCTTCCATTGAAGAGGTCAGAGTTTTGGGACCCCAAGGGGTGGGACGGACCAGTTCAGCTCACTGCTCCATAGCATTTACTTGGCTCTGTGCTGAACTTCTTTTTTGGCTCTGTGCTGAACTTCTTTTTTGTGGACTTTACCTCAGAACACTAATAGTCCTTTTTTTTTTTAAAATGGGTTCTATTGGGTTTCTTTGGGTTGTGTCTGCCTGTAAGGAGACAAATCTCAAGGTTGCTTAATGTATACATACTTTGATAATTAATGTACTTTAAATTTTAAGATTCACTGCTGATTAAACCACATTCGGTGCTATTAGGAACCTACCAGAAAATGATGCAGCCAAACTTATACATAAAGTTAACATACACTACAAGTTCATAATTGGCCACAAAAGTGCCAGATAATGAACAGTTCCAGCATTGTCTAAACACGTGCCTTTGCCACTGAGTGATAATAACTTAGTGGAATCTTCCACAAGTAGGGGTCATCACTGAACAGAAACTCAGCTGGACCAGCCACATAAGTACCACCACTACACAGGTAGTTAAAGGCTTGCTGTGCAGCAGTAAATGAATTATCTGCAAGATTTAAAGTCCATATGACAAGGCAAGTATGATGGTATATTCTCAATTCACATAGACAAGTACAGTTCCAATGCTTTAACTCAACACCGTTGATAAGACATCAGCCCATTCAACTGAAATCTCACCAACCCTCAGCATTTTCTCCTTCCACCACGGCTGCAGTGTGTATGCACGTTTGTTTGTTATGTAAACAACAGGAATTCTGCAGATGCTGGAAATTCAAATTTGTTTGTTATGTACTGTCTCTGTTGTATGACATGGGTGATCATGGTCTTTCCCTGACCATGATTGTTCTTGGCAAATTTTTCTACAGAAGTGGTTTGCCATTACCTTCTTCTGGGCAGTGCCTTTACAAGATAGGTGACCGACATAAGAACACAAGAAATAGGAGCAGGAGTCGGCCATCTAGCCCGTCAAGCCCACTCCGCCATTCAATAAGATCATGGCTGATCTGGCCATGGACTCTCATCCACCTCCCTGCCTTTTCCCCATAAACCTTAATTCCCCTACTATGCAATGACCTCCAGCCATTATCAATACGCTTCAGAGATTGTCTGCCTGACATCGGTGGTTGCATAATCAGGACTTGCAGTATGCACCAACTGCTCATACAACCATTCACCACCAGCTCCCATGGGGGACCCTGACTGTGCGGTGGCGGGGGCAGGGTGGGGGGTGCGTGCTGAGCAAGTGCTGCACCTTGCCTAAGGGTGACCTGCAATCTAGCGGAGTGAAGAGCGCCTTACACTTCCTTTGGTAGAGACACATCCCGAGTGTATATGCATCAACTGCAAAATGTAGTCACCGGCTCAGGCAGATTCTCCCAGGACCATGACCTCAACTACTAGGACATCACCTCTAAAGCTATCCAACTAATCCACATTAGGAGGAGGGGGGGAAGGAAATAAAATTTAACATTAACACAAGTACAAGAATCATTCTCCTGCCAATTAACAACTCTGTTAATAACTGCGTAAAATTTAAAGCTGGAAACAGTGAAACTTCTCTCCATTAGTTTTAATTAACAGCAGCTGATCTTCAATAATTACTATTTTTGTACAAGTCTGCCTGAAACAGATTTTCCTCGAAATTTTTACTCCACTTCTAAAAATGTGATGTGTTAAGACTATTATCGTTACCTTGCTCTGGACTTGCACAGAAAGATTTAGCCAATTCTTAAAGAAGTCATCACTATCAAACCCAAACTTCAACATTTAAAATCATGCCAATCACTGGATCATGAACACCAGCAGGAACCTCAAGTTCCACTCAGAATCAGGTTTAATATCACCAAAATACATCGTGAAATTTGTTGTCTTTGTGATACATTTCAACAGAAAAACATGAATTAAAGTCTATATATTAAATAGTTAAATAAGTCAAAAGTAAAAATTTTGAAGAAGTAATGAGCTGGTGTTCATGGGTTCAATGTCCATTCAGAAATCAGATGGCAGAGGGGAAGAAGCTGTTCCTGAATCATTGAGTGTGTGCCTTCAGGCTCCTGTACCCCCTTCCCGATGGTAACAATGAAAACAAGCATAACACCTGAGTGAGTGGGGTCCTTCATGATGGACACCACTTTTTTGAGGCACCGCTGCTTGTAGATATCCTGGATACTATGGAGGCTAGTGCTCATGATGAAGCTAAGTTTACAAATCTCTGCAACTTATTTCAGTCCTGTGCAGTAGCCCCTCCCCACTCCCCATACCAGTACACCTGTAGAAATTTGCGAGTGTTTTTGGTGACATACCGAATCTCCTCAAATTCCAAATGGAATATAGCCGCTGTTGTAACTTCTTTGAAACTGTATCGATGTGTTGGGTCCAGGATAAATCCTAAGATGTTGACACCCTGGAACATGAAGTTGCTCACCCTTTCCACTTCTGATCCCTCTACAAGGACTGGTGTGTGTTCTCTCAATCCACAATCGGTTCTTTGGTCTTACTGACATCCCACTCTTGATTTCTCAGGTGTTGATATCAAATTGAGCACAGTATCAGCAAGCGGTAGACATACTACAAAGCGATGTGCTAACCACGACACTACTGTGCTACATTTCAACTCCACTACAACGCATTTGTTGAAGGAACTTTCAAATACCAACCTTTTATACATCAACCATGAAGTCTGTGTGGGTCATGCACATTTCAATTAAAATGTTGCTTCTTTGGAGATTATCTATTTAGCCAGTCTGCTTCATAAACCACTGTTATTGAAGTTACTAATTTTGTCAGGCATAAGTGAAAGAAAGCAAGGCTTAAACATTTTAATGTACTTCTTGGTCATCATGTGGATGGATGAACATAATGCTTGCTGCTATAATAGGGTAATTTGCATAATATTCACGCATCAAGAAACATTTTTACAACTAAGTGAAAATCATTATGCAAGCCATCTTATCTTTGACAAGCCCACATCAAACTTCCAGGATGACAAATCTATACATCTTACAATGCTATACTTGATCTCAGCCAAAAGGCTACGAGTTGCTGCAGGCATATTCACCAGGTTGCAAGGATTTTGCTCCCATTCAAACAAAAAATGCCCTGAACATTGATATAGTTGGGAGATGGTGCAGGACTATTACACAGTGTAATATTCACTTTGAAATGGACATTGAACCCATGAACACTGCCTCACTATTTTTTTTATTTCTTTTTGTAGTACTTGTTTAACTTATATATACACACATACACACATTTACTGTAATTCAGCTTTTTTTCTTTCTATAATACAAGACCATAAGATACAGGAGCAGAATTAGGCCATTTGGCCTATCAAGTCTGCTCTATCATTTCATCATGGCTGATCAAATTTTCCTCTCAGCCCCAACCTCCTGCCTTCTCCCCGTAACCCTTCATGCCCTGACCAATTAAGAATCTATGAACCTCTACCTTAAATATATATAAAGACTTGGCCTCCACAGCTGCCCGTGGCAAAGAATTCCACAGATTCACCACTCTCTGGCTAAAGAAATTCCTCCTCACCTCCGTTTTAAAAAGACGCCTCTCTATTCTGAGGCTGTATCCTTTGGTCTTAGACACTCCCATCAGAGGAAACATCCTCCCCACATCCACTGTATCAACACCTTTCACCATTCAATAGGTTTCAATGAGGTCACCCCTCATTCTCCTGAATTCCAGTGAATACAGGCCCAGAGCCGTCAAATGCTTTTCATATGACAAACCTTTTAATTCTGGAATCATTATCATGCATTTCATTGTACTGCTGAAACAAAGTTAACAAATTTCATGACATATGCTGGTGATATTGAACACACTTCTGATCCAATATTCCTTCCCTTAGTCATATCCCATTTCCCATACTTTGTTCCTAAAATAAAATTCAAGTTCAAGGTTATTGTCATTTGACTATGCATATAATCACCCAAACGAAATAACATTCCTCCAAACCACAGTGAACCCACAATGCATATAGCAACCACAGTACAAAATATTACCACAACTTCTGCCGCCCATTTCCCTCCGGGATGCCAACACTACGGATGACCCTAATAGCAGCTCTCATTGAAAACTATGGAAAACATCAAAAATTCTTATTTTAGCCTGTTGCAGCCAAGAACCATAACTGCATCCATGATATGTACAGTCAGTGAAGTTTTAATGCGATTGAACAATCTATCGTTGCTTAAAACCAATGGAAATAGACCAGACTGCGGCCAGCACACTGCCCCTTTAAGCCACCGGCAAAATTGGGGTTGACACGCTGGTCTGATGGTGCATTAAAAAAAAAGCAAGGTTTACAACTCCCAATACCAACCATCTTGCTGGCAAATGTACAGTTTCTGGTAAATAAAACTGATTCTCAGAGCAAGGGTGCTGTATCAGAGGGACGTTAGGAATGTGTGCATCCTTTGTTTGACAGAATCTTGGTTAACCCCTTCTGTGCTGGATGCAGCAATTCAAATAGATGGGTTCACAATTCATTGTCAAGGTAGGTCGATCTAGTTCTCTAAAGCAGTGATAAAAGTATATGGCTCATGATCAACTCCTCGTGGTGTACTAATGTGTTGGTGACATCCCAATATTGCTCACCAGACCTGAAATACCTCACAAATAAGTGCTGACCATTTTACCTGCCATGGGAGATTTCAGCAATCTTTTGGTAGCAATGTACATTCCACTTCAAGCCAGTGTAACAGGCTCTAGACAAACTGAGCGATGTAATTAACAGGCATGAAACAGCACCACCTGATGCCTTCCCCATCATTATGGGGGATTTTAACCAGGCCAGCTTGATAATTATTATCACCAAATCACTTGCAGTACCAGAGGAAATAACATACTGGACCACTGTTACACAAAATTCAGGAGCGCCTACCATGCAATCTCATACCCGCACTTTGGTAAGTCTGATAACCTGGCTGTATTTCTACTCCCTCAGTATTGGCAGAGACTGAAGTCTCCAGCACCAGTAGTGAGGACCAAGGAGGTATGGGCCAGGGAGGCACAGGAGCACTTACAGGACTGTCCATGTTCAGGGGGTTATCTTTGAGCCTGGTTGAGTGTGCCACAGTTGTCACCGATTTCATTAAAACCTGTGTGGATGAGTGCACCTACGAAAACCAAAAGCCATAGATGAACCAGGAGGTCTGTGGTCTGCTGAGGCTAGATCTGTGTCATTGAAGTCTGGCGTTTCAAGTCTGTATAAGAAAATCAGGGACTTGCGGATGACTGTTTCAAGAGACAGGAAACAATTCTGGGAGAGGTAGGTGGCGACATCAGATGCTCATCAACTCTGGCAGGATTTGCAAGCCATTACTTCCTATAAACCCCAACATCATGAATGGCAGCAATATTTCACTACCAGACGAGCTCAATGTCTTTTATACTTGCTTTGAAAGGGAGAATGAAACCACAACTATTATTCGAAGACCCTGTGATGTCTCGGAGGCCGACGTCATGCTGTCTTTCAGGGAGGTGAGCCCTCGCAAGGCAGCAGGACCCGATGGAGTACCTAGTGCCAATCAACTGGTGGGAGTATTGCTAGAGTTGGAAGTTCCCACCTGCTTCAAAAGGCCAACAATTATACCAAGTGCCCAAGAAGAGTAGTGCGAGCAGCCTCAGCAACTATAGTCCAGTAACACCCACACCCAGTGATGAAATGCTTGAAAGGTTGGTCATGGCTAGAATCTACTCGTCTCAGGAAGGACCTGGACCCACTGCAATTTGCCTATCACCACAACAGGTCTACAGCAGCCTTGGATCACCTGGACAATGCAAATACCTATGTCAGGATGCTGTTTATTGACTATAGCTCAGTGCTTAACATCATCATTCCTACAGTCCTGATCAAAAAGCTACAGAACCTGGGACTCTGTACCTTCCTCTGCAACTGGATCCCCGACTCCCTAACCGGAAGATCACAATCTGTGCAGATTCGAAGTAACATCTCCACCTCACCGACAGTTAACATTGGTGCTCCACGGGGATGTGTGCTTAACCCACTGCTCTCAGCACCCATGACTGTGTGGCTAGGCATAGCTCAAGCAGCAGCTATAAATTTGCTGATGCTACAACCATTGTTGGCAGAATTTCAGATGGTGACCAAAGGGCAACAGGAGCAAGATATACCAGTTAGTTGAGTGGTGTCGCAGCAACCACCTCATACTCAACGTCAATAAGTCCAAAGAGCCGATTGGGGACTTCAGGAAGGGTAAAACGAGGGAACACAAACCAATCCTCAGAGGGATCAGAAGTGGAGAGAGAGCGAGCAATTTCAAATTGCCAGGTGAAAATAGCGAGGACCTAACCTGGACACAATATATTGATGCAGCTATAAAGGTGGCAAGACAGCAGCTTTATTTCATTAGGAGTTTGAGATTTGGTTTGTCAACTAAAACACTCGAAAATTTGTACAAATGTACCGTGGTGAGCATTCTGACTGGCTGCACCACCATCTGTTATGGGGGTTGGGGGGGGGGGGTGCTACTGCACCAGATCAAAATAAGTTACAGAAACTTGTAAAATTAGTCAGCCCTATCACAGGCAACAGCCTCCATCGTATCCAAAACATCTTCCAAGGAGCGATGCCTTAGAGTGGTGGAGTCCATCATTAAGGCCCCTCAGCACTGAGGATATTCCCTCTTCATTCACACTGCTACTGCCAGGAAGGAGGTACAGAAGCCTGAAGGTGCACACTCAGCGATTCAGGAACAACTTCTTCCCCTCTGCCATCCAATTCCGAAGTGGACATTGAACCCATGAACACCACCTCACTTTTTTTTTTAAATTTCTGTTATTATGCATGACTTATTTGAACTATTTCATAGCCATATATATACTTAATGTAACTCAGTCTTTTTCTCTCTATATTTATCATGTAACCCATTGTACCGCTGCCGTAAAGTTAACAAATCTTACAACATATGCTGGTGATGTTAAACGGGATTTTGATTCCGATTCAAATAATAAAACAAATTCAAAAGTGCACAGCACAGGTAAACAGTAAACAACTCACTGCCTTAGAGGCGAGACTTCGATGCTGGCAAGATATGCGTTAGTGTCAGTGCCTGAGGGAAGGAACTGTCACCCAGTCTGGCAGCCCTGATGCGCCTGTACCTTCCAAGGCCCCATCCAACCAAATATGATGAGAATGGAAATAAATTAATCTGTGCTAGCTTGCAATACCCTTCATGGTATAATTAATGTGTGACTGGAAATTCTACAGGCATATGTTACACAAACGCAAACAAAACTCTGCACCCATTCACAAACTTAGCTCCCCAGAATACTTTACAGAAAATGAGTAGTTTGGAAGTATTATCAGTGCTATTATCTTGGGAAGACCATATAGCTTGACGTAGTTAGATGTTTGAGCTACTGTCTAACGACATGCACATAGGGATGTGTACTAAGTGAGAAAATCTTCACAGGAAATCAAGAGCAACGAAGGCATCATTTAGAAATTTCAGCCATCATTTTCATGAGCCCAGAACGTTTGTTATTTTCTGTAGCTTTTCACATCTGTACTGAATATCAACTTGAAACACAGTAAGGATGAAGATTGATTACAAATGGTTCAGGGATTAAAACAAATAACTTAAAGTACATTTGTGGGCAGCAGTCTTCACGGCTCAAATTTCTATAAATATTTTTCCATACTATAATTCCAGTATTCCAGTCCAACACAGGAAAAAGCCCCCCCCCCCCCCCCCATGGAGCACTGTCACAAGGAGGCAGCATCCATCACTCATCTAGGATCCCACCATGCTCTCTTCTCACTACCACCAAGCAAGAGATACGGGAGTGTCAGGTCCCACACCACCAAGTTCAGGTACAGTTATTACCCTACAAACAATAAACACTGAGCACATCTACATGAAACACATTCATAGGAAAGCAGCATCCAACATCAGAGGTTGCCACCACCGAGGACATCCTCTTTTCCTCACTGCTACCATCAGGTAGAAGGTACAAAAGCCTCAGGAATTGCACCAGTTACGATCCCACAATCGTCAGGCTCTTGAACAAAAGGGGATAGCTACACTCATTCTACTTGTGGTGTTCCCACAACTGGTGGACTCTTTATCTTGTTATTTCATGTTCTCGTTATTTATCTCTATTTACATTTGCACAGTTTGATGTTCATTGATCCTGTTTACAGTTACTGTTCCATAGATTTGCTAAGTATGCCTGCAGGAAAAAGAATCTCAAGGTTGTATGTGGTGACATGTATGTACTTTGATAAAAAATTTTATTATTTGAACTTCTGAATCAGCGTGCTTAACTCCACCTCAACTCAGTACTGAATGCACAACCCACACAACTCACTTTCAAGGACTGTACAACTCATGGTTTCAGCATTATTTTTGATTTGCACTACTTGTCTTCTTTTGAACATTGGTTGTCAGTCTTTGTTTAATAAAATCGATTGTATTTCATTATTTTCCTGTAAATACCTACAAGAAAATGAATCTCAAAGTAGTATATGGTAACACATTCACTCAGTGGCCTTCTGTTGCAGTGGCCCATCACTTCAAGGTGTTATGCATTCAGAAATGCTCCTCTTCACTCCACTGTTGTAATGTGTGGTTATCTGAGTTACCTTCCTGTCCAACTGGAGACAATCGCCTCTGACCTCTCTCATTAACAAGGTATTTTCGCCCACAGAACTGCCACGCATTGGGTGTTCATTGCGTTTTATTTTTGAACTATTCTCCTCAACTCTGGAGACTGTTCCGCATGAAAATCCCAGATCAGCAGTTTCCAAAATGCTCAAACTACCCAACAATCATTCCATGATCAAGTCATTTCGATCACATTTCTTCCACATTCTGAAGCATGTACTGAACAACTGAACCTCTTGACCATGTCTGCATGCTTTTATGCATTGAGTTGCTAACACATGATTGGCTGATTAGATATTTGCATTAACAAGCAGGTGCACAAGTGTACCTAATAAAGTGCCAACTGAGTGCATTTACTTTGAATTTAGAAATGGATCAGAAAAAGAAAATTTTAAGTGAATTCAGTTACCTAAAATAATTTGATTTTTTTGTATTGCACGTTGGTTGTCGTCAGTGTGTAATTTTTCACTGATTCGATTGCACTATTTTGTTCTGTGAATGCCTATAAGGAATGAATCTCAGGGTGGTATATGATGACATGTATGGAATTTGATTTAAAAAAATTTACTTTGAACTTCACATTTAACTCCAAATTTCTCACTCCTCCATTCTCTACACAGATCTCTCAGTGAGAATCACACAGATTGACATGGTGAATTCAGTTAGACATTCAAAACACTCCACTTAAAGAATGAAGACATTTCCGATGTGCAAAGTTTAAAAGAGGAGGAAACCAAGGAATCAACAGGGAAACAAAGAAGCTTCCCAGAATGGACTGAACACAAGAAACAACATAACACAGTGGTACCCTACCAAAAGATTTTTAACGTCAGTAGTTCTACCTTGCTGGGTGGCAGAGTGGAGATACACCTCTACCAAAAGAGAGGCAAGGCACTCCTTCCCTCCGCTAGCCTGCAGGTCACTGTTGGCAAGGAGTAACACCTGCTTAGCACCACACCCCCCCCACCCCAATGAGGGTCACATAAAGCCATGGGAGCAGGAGGTGGATGGTCGTATGAGCAGCCGGTGTATATCACAAGTTCTGGTTATGCAACCACTGACATCAGGCAGAATCTCTGAAGAGTATTGATAATGGCTGGAGGTCACCTGTCTTGAAACGGCACTGCCCAGAAGCCAATGGTAAGCCACTTCTGTAGAAAACTTTGCCAAAGACAATCATGGTCATGGAAAGACCATGATCGGCCACGTCATACGTCACAGCGTATAATGATGTCATATGACACGGCACATAATGGTGATGAGCTCCACCCAGATCAGTAATAAAACAATGGTATCAACTTAGGAATGATTTCCCCAAGAACACTGGACCAGAAGTAGACTATCTAGGTTCACAAACCTGGGCTTATCTTCAGTAATGGTGAATTTACAGCCTACTGCATTACCTTTTCTCTTCAAATCATCTTTGGTTAAAAATCTACCAACCTTGTTGCCTGTTGATTAGAAATGAATGCATTGAAAATTTCAATCAAATCACCCCTTTTCAACAGAAAATTCAAAGAATACAAAGAATCTTCCCTTACAATTTAACCTTGGAATCCAGGCATTATTCTGTTAAATCTGTCACGAAATCCTCCCAAGGCCAATATATCCTTCTATTCAGAAACATGACCTCACTGGAACAAAATCAAAAATGAAAACATTAAATTGTAGAAAACTTGCAAGTTTTGCAGTCGATTTCTCTCTCTAGGTGTTATTTCCCTCAACACCAAATCCTCAGGTAATCTTCAAGCTTGAGCATAGACGATTGGTTTCATTCCAATGTACAAGGTAGAATAAGTAATACAGATTAAACCTTTATAAATTAATTCAATCTTTTGAGATCATGAAAATGCATCCTTGGATATAATTCATTTTGATACAAGGTATCTATCGGAATCAAGTTTAGTATCACTAACAACACACATCAACGTTGCTGGTGAACGCAGCAGGCCAGGCAGCATCTGTAGGAAGAGGTGCAGTCGACGTTTCAGGCCCAGACCCTTCGTCAGGACTAACTGAAGGAAGAGTGAGTAAGGGATTTGAAAGTTGGAGGGGGAGGGGGAGATCCAAAATGATAGGAGAAGACAGGAGGGGGAGGGATGGAGCCAAGAGCAGGACAGGTGATTGACAAAAGGGGATACGAGAGGATCATGGGACAGGAGGTCCGGGAAGAAGACAAGGGGGGGAGGGGGTGGGAGAGGACCCAGAGGATGGGCAAGAGGTATATTCAGAGGGACAGAGGGAGAAAAAGGAGAGTGAGAGAAAGAATGTGTGCATAAAAATAAGTAACAGATGGGGTACGAGGGGGAGGTGGGGCCTAGCAGAAGTTAGAGAAGTCGATGTTCATGCCATCAGATTGGGGGCTACCCAGATGGAATATAAGGTGTTGTTCCTCCAACCTGAGTGTGGCTTCATCTTTACAGTAGAGGAGGCCGTGGATAGACATGTCAGAATGGGAATGGGATGTGGAATTAAAATGTGTGGCCACTGGGAGATCCTGCTTTCTCTGGCGGACAGAGAGTAGATGCTCAGCAAAGCGGTCTCCCAGTCTGCGTCAGGTCTCGCCAATATATAAAAGGCCACTTCGGGAGCACCGGACGCAGTATATCAGCCCAGTCGACTCACAGGTGAAGTGTTGCCTCACCTGGAAGGACTGTTTGGGGCCCTGAATGGTGGTAAAGGAGGAAGTGTAAGGGCATGTGTAGAACTTGTTCCGCTTACACGGATAAGTGCCAGGAGGGAGATCAGTGGGGAGGGATGGGGTGGACGAATGGACAAGGGAGCTGTGTAGGGAGCGATCCCTGCGGAATGCGGGGGGTGGGGAGAGAAAGATGTGCTTAGTGGTGGGATCCCGTTGGAGGTGGCGGAAGTTACGGAGAATAATATGTTGGAGCCGGAGGCTGGTGGGGTGGTAGGTGAGGACCAGGGGAACCCTATTCCTAGTGGGGTGGCGGGAGGATGGAGTGAGAGCAGAGGTACGTGAAATGGGGGAGATGCGTTTAAGAGCAGAGTTGATAGTGGAGGAAGGGAAGCCCCTTTCTTTAAAAAATGAAGACATCTCCCTCGTCCTAGAATGAAAAGCCTCATCCTGAGAGCAGATGCGGCGGAGACGGAGGAATTGCGAGAAGGGGATGGCATTTTTGCAAAAGACAGGGTGAGAAGAGGAATAGTCGAGATAGCTGTGAGAGTCAGTAGGCTTATAGTACTGTACTCCTCTACTGTAAAGATGAAGCCACACTCAGCCTGGAGGAACAACACCTTAATAATGGATGCCACCTTTTTAAAGCATTGCTCCTTGCTAATAAAATAGCACATGATTTTGGAAAACTAATTAAGCATTAAATATCCATATTCTTCTTGAAAGGCAGGACAAAGGCAGGATAGATAATGGATGTTATGAGCAGTAGAAAATAGAAGAGGGAGTAAGATGAGGAGAAAATGGATAGAATATTACTCTCTATAAGTGGACTCCCAAGGGATTTGCCCTGGTAACTCTTCCCTGAGATGAAGGAATTATACGTATTCAATTTTGCAGTTAAGCCCAAGTTTAGAAGCACAGTAACTTGAAAGCATTAAGCTACTAAAGGGCAGACATTAACTAATTGGAACAAAACTGGCAAGTGGACTTTGGCACAATTGCATGATTTCCGTTTTGGCACCATGCTTCAGGAAGGATAAATTAACCTTGAAAGTTGAACAGTACAGAATTATCAAAGTGGCTCCATCTCATTAGTGCAGAGATTTCTGACCTGGGGTCCATGGACCCCTTAATGGCATTGGTCCAGTAACATCATTATGACCACCATTGTACTTGGCAAATTTTTCTACAGAAATGGTTTATCATCGTCTTCTTCTGGGCAGTGTCTTTACAAGACAGGTGACCCCAGCCATTATCAATATTCTTCAGAGATTGCCTGCGTGGAGTCAGTGATCGCATAACCAGGACTTGTGATATTCACATAAAACCAACCACCACCTGCTCTCATGGCTGCACTTGACCCTGATCCGGGTGGGGGGGGGGGGGCAGAGGAGGCTAAGCAGGTGCTACACCTTGCCAAAGGGTGACCTGCAGGCCAGCGGAGGGAAGGAGCACCTTACACCCTCTTTTGTTAGAGACACCCAGCCACCCAGAAATCTAAGCACCCGGAAGAATTCGTTGGCATAGGTGTCTGCGGAGGCAGAGTCTGATATTCTTGATTAATCAAGGCATGAAGGAATATGGGGAGAAGGCAGGAAATTGGGGCTGAGGGGAAAAATTAATCAGCCATGATGAAATGTAGTGCAATAGAAATCAAAAGAAAGTAGTGAGGTATCATTCATGGGGCCCACAAGGCCACAGGGAGAAAGATGGCACTGGAGCTGAATTACGAACCCACTCCTCGAGCTGTAATAGCATTACACTAACCACTACATTACCATGGCGCCACATGATGGCTTGATGGACCGAAGGACCCGTGTCTGTGTTGTACAACTCCACTAATGGAAAGCAGGTTAGATAAGAGTTGTTGGCATGTTTCTATTTCCATATTTAAAAGAGGATCACGGCCACTAACCCTTCACCTTGTTCTCAAAGGCAAGCTGACTCAAGTGCAGCACTCGATAACACAAGAGTATTAGCACTTTCTCCGACAAAACAGATTTAACTTTCAGGTCAGCCCGCAATTTTTGGACACAAGTTGAATAGAAGGCTTGAATAAAGTAGCTATTAATATTAGTTAACAACAGCAATGCTGGGGTTGCATGGGTCAACAGACAAGTTTAACACTCACTCCAGAAACAAATGAAACATGGTCAGTTGAACATCATGGAGGAAATAACCATATTCAGCAAATATTAGTGTTTAAGAAAATTTAAAAGGGGTGAAAATCAAATCAGTTATGGAAACTCAATTTTAAGATTATCAACATAATAGCAAGAAATGTCTTGTCTATATTAAACAAATGATTACAAATTAAAATAAGCAGATTCAGGCTTTATCTGAAGTATGTCTGGCATATGAGGAATCATTCTCAAAACTCTGCAGCTAAGTTTATCTTAAAGAAATCTAAGTATTCATCTTTTGTCATATATAGTCATTACTTACTAATTTTAGATCTGCTATTAGACCTAGGAAAGTAACAAAAATCTTGCTCCTTTCCAAAAATCTTTAAAATAATTTTATCCCAGTCGATCATAAGACCATAGGAGCAGAATGAAGGCATTCAGCCCATCGAGACCGCTCCGCCATTCAACCACAGCTGATATATTATCCTTCTCAACTACATACTCCTACCTTCTCCCCATAACCTTTGACGCCCTAAGTACTTAGCAACTTCTGCTTTAAATATACCCTATGACTTGGCCTCTGCAGCCATCTGTGGCAATGAATTCCACAGATTCACCACACTCTGGCTAATGAAATTCCTCCCCATGCATTTTTGAGAAGAGCAATGTCATTCAGTGTCTTACCACCGAGACACTGCCTCTTGGGTTGATAGAACAAGAGGAAATAACAAGACCAGAAAAACAAAGCAGAAATTAATACAATAGTGATAGCAACAACTCAACAGAAAGAAACATTTGCAAAACCATGGGAAAAAAAATTAAAAATAACTACTAAACAGCAAGTCATACATACAAAAGGTTCTGTAGACGCTGGAAATTCGAAGCAGCACACACAAAATGCTAAAGAAACCAGGTCAGGCAGCATCTATGGAAATGAATAAGCAGGTGACATTTTGGGCCAAGATGCTTCATCAGGACTGAGAAGGAAGGGCAGTGGCACAGTAGTGTAGTGGTTAGCACAGCGCTTTACAATACCAACAACCAGGGTTCAATTCCGACTGCTGCCTGTAAGAAGTCTGTATGTACTTCCCGTGACTGCGTGGGTTTCTTCCGGGTGCTCTGGTTTCCTCCCACAGTCCAAAAAGGTACCACTGGTAGGTTAATTGGTTGCTATAAATTGTCCCAGGATTAAGGCCTATTCCTCACTTTATCTCAACACACAAGACCACTTGCAACACAGAATAGTGCCTACTTTAAAAGGAGTCAGCCGGCATTCATTCTGTATTTATTGAGATACAGCGCGGAATAGGCCCTTTGAGCCGCACCATCCAGTAATCCCCTGATTAAACCTTAGCTGAATTATGGGGCAATTTACAATGACCATTTCACCTACCAACCTGTAGGTCTTCGGACTGTGGGAGTAGACCCACACAGTGACGGGGCAATGTACAGGCAGTGGTGAGATTGTGGGGAGGTGGAAAAAGGAGGCAGGTTCTAGGGGGAAAACAAGTGAAGGTTCCACACAGGAGGATAGGTACCACTGCCCTAAAGGGCAACCAGCTTATTCCCATAGTCTCAAAAGCAACCCATATCCTTGGACTAGGATCAAGAGCAAGGACTTTTAAAAGGACCCAAGCCACTATTCTTCAACAATGCCATGGCTGAAGCACAAGATCCAAGACAAAATTAATGAATGACTTGCTGGGTACAAGCTCAGGTTTTGAAAGGCCATACATTATGGGAGTAATAAGTAATTGAGTTAAACAGATCTGAACCTATATATGAGCATGTAACCATCCTAGGGATTACATTGTCTGAACTGGTATATAGCATTATAAAGGAAGGATTTGAACGAAACCCCTGAGGGCCATTAACTTTCATTTTCCTTTTCAAATAGATCCAGAGAAAATCAGCTCTAACACTGAAGATCAAACTGAACTAAGTAACTTTACGAGTTAGAAGTGCTTTAAAATCTGCAGTTCTAGTAACTCACGGTCTACTGGCACGAAGACACCGAAGAAAAGTTATAAAGTCACTGGAGTCTCTGAATTATTTCGAAACAGTGAGTCAAACTATATTGACTGCGATGTTTTTCAAATTCCCTGTTTTGTTTTCTATTAGCTCAATGACTCAGTTTGGCAAAGTGTTCGAACAGCACAAAAGCAGCTGTCCCATGGTGCTAACTTAATAGCTCAGACTGAAAGCACAAGCATGCACATCAGAGAGGCTGTAGACCCACTCTGCATCGACTTCCAACAAAAATACATTTCTTCCCTTGCTTCCCAATGCAGGACTTGAAAATCAATTAAATCTTTTGTTAAAAAAAACTCACTCTGTGACACAGTCGTAGCACTACTGCCTCCAGGTAAGAGGAATGTTGGTTAAAATTTTTCAGGTTTTCACCATGCGTTCTCAATAACTTACTTTTTTTTTCCTCCAACTCTCCGGATACAGAAGAATCTGGGTATTAACTTTAAGATATATCTTCTTGTCCCTCAACACCCCAAAGGATCAAGTTCCATTAACCAGTAATTGAATATTGGTAATGTAAAATGCTGCAAGTTCAACTCACTAGTTTATTGGTGAGACTGACCGACATCAGGGAAGCTCGTGACTTTAGTTATAGCGAGGACTAGGCCTCAAGCCACGGGCTTGCCTGTCACAGCAGTCCAGGAGGGGAGAGGCCAGAGGTTTGTGTCCATGCTGCATTGGAGGCTGGCCCTTCCCATCAGGGCTGCTCTCCAACGTTCACTCAGCAGAAGACAAGCTGGATACTTTCATCTACGAACTGCATGTGCTTGCCAACACTCATGCACCAATTATTTACAGAACATGTTACACAGGGACTTGGGCTATTTTTTTTGTGTGACTATGTTTACTGCTAACTTAAATGTGCTTGTGCTGTGTATGACTGTTGGTATTATGTTTTGGATCTTGGCCCTGGAAGAACACTGTTTCGTTTGGATGTATTCATGTGCGGTTGAATAATAACTCCAACTTGAAAATTCTTCTCTACTTAATAACAATACTAGTCTATCAATAATAGTGTTCTAGTCTACAGGTATTATCTAGAGATGCACCCAAATGTTCACAGATTCAGGAAGAAATAAATGGATTCAGTAAAATGTGATGAGGGAGAGCGTTGCAATCTGCATTGACCAAGAAAGGGGAAAATTGAGTGTGGCTGAAATCCTAAGTAAGCACTTAATATCAGTGTTCATTTTTTTTTCAAATTGCTGCAGAAGTATCAAAGGAAGACAGAACTGAGATTCTGGATGGGTTGAAAATTGACCGAAAAGTCTAGGTGAAATTAAAGTGAATAAATCACTTGGTCCAGATGAGATGCATCTCTGGCCACTGAGCGAACTTACAAAAGGAAAGCAATTACAACTATAAACACGAGAAAATCTGCCAATGCTGGAAATTCAGAGCAACACACAAAATGCTGGAGAAATAGCAGGCCAGGCAGCATCTATGGAAAAGAGTCAACAGTCGACATTTCAAGCCAAGACCCTTCATCAAGACTCATGAAAGCAATTAGAAGCCTTGCTTGTAACCTTCCAAACTTCTAGAAGACATAGGTACGTAGGGGAAACTGGAAAATTTTGTTATACTATTACTCAAAGGTGCAGGAATAAGCCCTGTAAATATAGACCAGTCAGTTTGACCTCAGAAGAGGGGCAAATGATAGTCAAGGTCAGAATGATCAGTTTCTTAGATAAATGAGGATTAATTAGCAAGACCCAGTATGGGTTTGTTCTTGGCATTGCATCCAAGTGACAACAGAAAGTTTTGATGAAACAATAGGGGATTGATGAGGGATAGATGGTTGATGTGTATGAGGACTTCAAAAAACATTTGATGAAGTACCATATAATAAGCTTGTCATCAAAATTGAAAGCAGAGGAATAGAAAGGGGCTGCAGGAACATGAACAGATGATCAGTTGAGAAACAGGAAGAGAGTATTGGTGAAATATTGTTTTTCAGACTGAAGTGAAATGTACAGTGGGGTTCCCCAAGGATCAGCCTGAGGACCACTGATTTTCATGATATATTTTCACAATGGGGGCTTAGGTCAATAGGGCACAAGTTTTAAATTTGCTGATGACAAAACGCAAAGTATAATAAACTAAGCAAAGATATAGACAGGCCAGCAGAATGGGCAAAGGACAGGCAGATGAAATTTAATACTGAGATATTTTGGTACAAAGAATAACAGGTAATATAAACTATTTTAATTTTAAAATAGGTCAAGAACAAATCTGGGGGCATGTACTCACTGCTTTGAAAGTAATAGACCAAAGTTCAAAGTAAATTTAATATCCAAGTACATTTATGTCAACATATACTATTACCCTGAGATTCATTTTCTTGTAGGCATTCACATTAAATATGAAGAAACAATAGAATTAATACAAAACTACAAGAGACAAAGGCGAACAAACAACCAATGTGCAAAAGACAAACTGTACAAAAACAATTAAGCAATAAACACCAATAACACAAATTGCAGAGTCCTTAGAAGTTCATAGGTTGTGGAATCAGTTCAATGTTGAGGTGAGTCAAGTTAATCCCGTTTCAAGAGAATGTAATTTAAAAGAAAAGCCAACAATATGTTGGACTACAGGAACAGAGTAACAAACCTTCACAATACTGGTTGTATCACAAATGGATTATGATGTTCAGCATCAAGGACATCTTCAAGGAGTGATGCCTCAAAAAGATGACATCCAATATTGAGGACCCTCATCACCCAGGTCATGTCTTCCTATTGCAACCATCAGGGTGGTGGTACAGGAGCCTGAAGACAGTCAATGATTCAGGAACAGCTTCTTCCCCTTCCACCATCAGATTTATGAACGTACAATGAACCAACTCATGAACACTACCCCACTCTTTGTTCTCTACTTAACTGTAGTTACATTCCTTAAAAAAGTGGAGGTTGCAAGGAAACCTGATTTGAGGTATTTGGAATCACAAATGATACAAGCAGCTAATAAGGGGAAAATGTTCCCACTGACAGATGGGCATTAATCAATAGTGATCGGCATGAGCCAAAGGTGACATGAGGAAAGTGGTTAAGGCCTAGATAACACTGCCAGGGGTAATAATGGAGGCAAATTCAACTGCACCACTCAGAGTACTAAATAAGCACCTGAAAAGAACAAATCTTGGCAAATATAAAGGGAGGGAGCAGTGGACTGCCCTTGCTTAGAGCTGGTATGGACTTAACAGGCCAAGTGGCTGCTCAGCACTGAGCGAACATTTTGTGATTCAGTATTAACCTGAAATTATTTCAGATGATATGATATAATTTGATCTGGAACAATGCTTCAAAAAGATGGTGTCCATCATTAATGACCCCCTTCACCCAGGTCATGCCTTGCTCTCATTGCTACCATCAGGAAAGAGGACCAGGAGCAGGCTGCTGTGATATGCTGGTGATATTAAACCTGATAATGATGGTGCGAACAGTGAGAATTCACCTGCATTCATGCAACAAAATCACTGAGAATTGAATCAAAATCCTCTTCAGCCTCTGTACAAATTATAATTCACCGTGTTCTCATCTCAGCTTACAGCCTACCCTTAATTAACTTGCTCAAATCATGACCTTGCCCTCTCACACAGCTACACTGCAACTATAGCTGTTATGTAATTGAGATAGTTCCTCTGAGTTTTCCAAACATATTTTTGAATTTACCAAGAATATCATCACCAATAATAGACAAATTCATTTTCAAAACATCCACAGGCTTTTGGCCGTCCAATTATCACACTTTTGCAGCTGATGATCCACAAAGCTACACCTTCACCCTGCCTTTACAATCCCAGCACACATCAAACAATGCACTGCACCCTAGTACCAATCTTCATCTTTGAAACAATGCACAGCAATGGATTACTTGCTTACTGCCCATTATGCTGCTGGTGTTTACGACAGCAGTGGAGTTCTCCATCTCTGGTGGAGTTCAGGGGCTTCGTTCATCATGTCGGTAGCTTCTTCTCGGTTTTCACTACTGTCAGTCATGCAAGTCCCACTTGGAGACTCAGGAATGCCGTTGCACTCAGATGTGGAAGGAATCTTCAATGCTGTTTCCATAACAATTTTGTTTGACCAGTCCAGGTTGCTGTCCTGAGCAGAATCCCTGAACCTGTAGGACCGGCAGACCACTCAGTCTGGCCACCCTTTGACCTGCTTGGCATGTCTATAAGAGCCAAAGCATAAAGCCCTAACTCCAGCCAGCATAGCTCTCCGGGTCATTGAGGCACACAAGCCTCCAAATCATGACAAATCTGTGGTCCTCTTGGAGGAGAGCAATGGATATTGCAGAAAAATTCTTTCACGAGGTGATATGCACAGACTGTATTGGGCCCACCTATCATCTGCTCCAATTGCTGCAGGCTCATCCCTAGATAATCACCGTTTCTTAATTTCATTACTCAATACTCTCAAATCCTCACTTATTCCTGCTGTTTAACAAAGGCAAGGTCATGAATTACTCTCTCACTTTGCCTATTCTACTACTGTCCTCCAAATCCAATTAAATTTCCTGCAGGGCACTCCCAGGCCCCAATCGATCCTGCAACTTGAACCTTTTTACCTCATGTTTACTGAGTCTACTTCATCCACAACAACTGCATCCTATCTATCCAAAATTATTGACAAGAGAGTGTCTCCCCACAGTCTCGAATGATATTTACAGTTCTCCCCCTTTAGGCACTATAGTGTCCCATTCGTCTGGACAAATATTTCTCCCACCACTCTTTACCTTCACCCACTGTTTTCCTGGCAGTGATGATGAGTACGTTAAACTTTTATGTTAGGAACCTTCAAATTGAGATCCATTCCTACTAAAGCAAGTTTAGCCACAGAAAGGTGAACTTTAGCCAGAGGATGATGCAACTTTAGAATTCATTGCCATAGGCAACTGTGGAGACATCATTGGCTATTTTTAAGACAAACTGATAGTTTCTTGATTTTTTAGGGCATTAAGGGTTACAGTGAGAAGGCAGGAGATTGGGGCTGAGAGAGAAATGGATCAGCCATGATGAAATGGCAGAGCAGACTCAACAGGCCAAATGGCCAAATTCTTCTCCTGTATCTTATGGTCATTTTTTTCCCTCGCTGCTTACTGTAAGTATTGTATGTAAGTACTCTAATAACTGCCTTTCGTCTTAAAGGGGTTCATCCATTTCAAGGGGTCTAGAATACAAGAGTAAGGATGTGATGCTGAGGCTTTATAAGGCACTGGTGAGGCCTCACCTTGAGTATTGTGAACAGTTTTGGCCCCTCATTTTAGAAAAGATTCACTGGCATTAGAGAAGGTCCAGAGGAAGTTCACAAGGATGATTCCAGGAACGAAAGGGTTATTACACGAGGAACATTTGATGGCTCTGGGTCTGTACTCGCTGGAATTCAGAAGGATCAAGGGGAATCTCATTGAAACCTTTCAAATGTTGAAAGGTCTCGAAAAGTAGATGTGGAAAGGATGTTACCCATGGTGGGAGAGTCTAGACAAGAGGGCATAGCCTCAGGATAGAGAGGTGCCCTTTCAAATCAGAGATGCAGAGAAATTTCTTCAGCCAAAGGGTGGTTGCCACATGAAGCTTTGGAGACCAGGTCATTGGGTGTATTTAAGGCAGAGATTGACAGGTTCTGATTGGACATGGTATTAAATTACGGGGAGAAAGCTGAAAACTGGGATTGATGAGGAGAAAAAAAAGGATCAGCCATGATTGAATGGCAGAGCAAACTCGATGGGCCAGATGGCCTAATTCTGCTCCTATGTCTACAGTCTTATGGTCTAATGGTCTAAATAGCTCCCATACAACTCTGACAAAGGTAAACTAATTAATCTATTTTTGATCTGTTTAAAGTTGCCTAATTTATAATGGCTGCAATAAACAGCCATATAATGGCTGCAATGTACTTAGCATGGAACAGTCTCTTCCGGGCCATTGAGCCATGCTGCCCAGCAACCCACCTATTCAACTCTAGTCTAATCACACAACAATTTACATTGATGAATTAACCTACTAACCAGAATGTTTTTTAGGCTGTGGATAGAAACTGGAGCACCAAGAGGAAACCCACCACACAGTTCATGGGGAGAACATACAACTGCCCAAATAGCTTCATTATTAGGCATTTAAATTCAGCCAAAAGATCTTCTGCAATTATTTCTCCTCCCAGTCACCACTGCCACTCTATTTCCCACTGACAGACTACCCATAGGCTCCAGGCTACATGCTGCCCCTCACCAAAAGAAATCAAGAAACAAAGCATCATTTCCCACGTCCATTCTGAGAACTGGCTCCCATTCCTACCATCACAGAGGAAGTACAGAAGGCTGAAGACACATACTCAAGGTTTTAGGAATGCAAACACGAGCAAATCTGCAGATGCACCTCTCCCAACAGATGCTCAAAATAATCTGCAGATGCTGGAGTCAAAGCAACACTCACAACACGCTGGAGGAACTCAGCAGATCAGGCAGCATCCGTGGAAAAGATCCGTCAATGTTTCCGGCCGGAACCCTTCATCAGGACCACATGTCCTGACGAAGGGTTTCGGCCCGAAACTTTGACCGATCTTTTCCACGGATGCTGCCTGGCCTGCTGCATTCCACCAGCATTTCATGTGTGTTGCTTCAAGGTTTTAGGAACAGCTTCTTCCCCATTGGCTTTCTGAACAGACAACAAACTCATGAACTGTACCTCATTATTTTCGCTCTATTTATTCATCATCGCTCCTAGCTCTTCCACAATCTCTGACTTGTCAACTGCTTAAGAGATATCCAGTCTGGTATAGAAATTTACTCCAATAAATTACTGATAGAAACAAAGTCATTGTCTTCATTCTCTGCAACAAAATACTTATGTTTGCTCCTTTATTAAATCATGCACTGTAGCACATCCATTGTCAAAACCTTCATCCACAATGCCCAGAGACCTTGCTGTCATGGCCAACCTTCTCTCTCAAGTTTAACACAACTCAGAATGCTGCTGGTTACAACTTATGCCAAGTCTCATTCACCCAGCACTTAGTTTGCTTACTGACCTATACAGGCATCCAAGATTTTAATTTTCACATCCCATCATTAATCTCTGCTAGTCTTGCCAATGAAGATGCCTCGAGATTTATAACCAAATAACCATATAACAATTACAGCCATGGAAACAGGCCATCTCGGCCCTTCTAGTCCGTGCCGAACTCTTACTCTCATCTAGTCCCACCGACCTGCACTCAGCCCATAACTCTCCATTCCTTTCCTGCCCATATAGTTGTCCAATTTAACTTTAAACGACAACATCGAACCTGCCCCAACCACTTCTGCTGGAAGCTCATTCCACACAGCTACCACTCTCTGAGTAAAGTTCCCCCTCATGTTACCCCTAAACTTTTGCCCTTTAACTCTCCACTTATGTCCCCTTGTTTGAATCTCCCCAGCTCTCAATGGAAAAAGCCTATCCACGTCAACTCTATCTATCCCCCTCATAATTTTAAATATCTCTATCAAGTCCCCCCTCAACCTTTTACGTTCCAAAGAATAAAGACCCAACTTGTTCAACCTTTCTCTGTAACTTAGGTGATGAAACCCAGGTAACATTCTCCTAAATCTTCTCTGTACTCTATTTTGTTGACGTCTTTCCTATAACTCGGTGACCAAAACTGTACACAATACTCCAAATTTGGCCTCGCTAATGCCTTGTACAATTTTAATATTACATCCCAACTCCTATACCCAATGCTCTGATTTATAAAAGCCAGCATACCAAAAGCTTTCTTCACCACCCTATCCACATGAGATTCCACCTTCAGGGAACTATGCACCATTATTCCTAGATCCCTCTGTTTTACTGCATTCTTTAGTGCCCTACCATCTACAATGTATGTCCTATTTTGATTCGTCTTACCAAAATGTAGCACCTCATTTATCAGCATTTAACTCCATCTGCCATCTTTCAGCCCACTCTTCTAACTGGCCTAAATCTCTCTGCAAGCTTTGAAAACCTACTTCATTATCCACATCTCCACCTATCTTAGTATCATCTGCATACTTACTCATCCAATTTACCACCTCAGCATCCAGATCATTAATGTATATTACAAACAACACTGGACCCAGTACAGATCCCTGAGGCACACCACTAGTCACCGGCTTCCAATCTGACAGTTATCCACCACTACTCTCTGGCATCTCCCATCCAGCCACTGCTGAATCCATTTTACTACTTCAATATTAATACCTAACGATTGAACCTTCCTAACTAATCTTCCGTGTGGAACCTTGTCAAAGGCCTTACTGAAGTCCATATAGACAACATCCACCACTTTACCCCCATCAACTTTCCTAGTAACCTCTTCAAAAAATTCAACAATATTTATCAAACAATGACCTTCCACGCACAAATCCATGTTGACTATTCCTAATCAGACTGTCTATCCAGATAATTATATATACCATCCCTAAGAATACTTTCCATCAACTTACCCACCACTGACGTCAAACTCACAGGCCGATAATTGCTGGGTTTACTCTTAGAACCCTTTTTAAACAATGGAACAACATGAGCAGTACGCCAATCCTCCGGCACCATCCCCATTTCTAATGACATTTGAAATATTTCTGTCAGAGCCCCTGCTATTTCCACACTAACTTCCCTCAATGTCCTAGGGAATATCCTGTCAGGACCCGGAGACTTATCCACTTTTTATATTCCTTAGAAATGCCAGTACTTCCTCTTCTTTAATCATCATAGTTTCCATAACTTCCCTACCTGTTTCCCTTATCTTACACAATTCAATATCCTTCTCCTTAGTTAATACAGAACAAAAGAAATTGTTCAGAATCTCCCCCATCTCTTTTGGCTCCACACATAGCTGTCCACTCTGATTCTCTAAGGGACCAATCTTATTCCTCACTATCCTTTTGCTATTAATGTAACTGTAGAAACCCTTGGGATTTATTTTCACCTTACTTGCCAAAGCAACCTCATTTCTTTTAGCTTTTCTAATTTCTTTAAGATTCTTTTTACATTCTTTATACTCCTCGGGCACCTCATTTACTCCATGCTGCCCATACTTATTGTAGATATCTCTCTTTTTTCGAACCAAGTTTCCAATATCCCTTGAAAACCATGGCTCTCTCAAACTTTTAACCTTTCCTTTCAACCTAACAGGAACATAAAGATTTTGTACCCTCAAAATTTTACCTTTAAATGACCTCCATTACATTCTTCCCATAAAACAAATTGTCCCAATCTACTCCTTCTAAATCCTTTCACATCTCCTC
Organism: Mobula birostris; assembly: GCF_030028105.1. Lineage (NCBI taxonomy): Eukaryota > Metazoa > Chordata > Chondrichthyes > Myliobatiformes > Myliobatidae > Mobula > Mobula birostris. Next base: position 5,491,493 of record NC_092379.1, on the reverse strand, counting down.
AAAGTTAACCTTTCTCCAATCAAAAATCTCAACCCTGGGTCCAGTCCTATCCTTCTCCATAATTATATTGAAACTAATAGCATTGTGATCACTGGACCCGAAGTGCTCCCAACACAAACCTCTGTCACCTGACCTATCTCATTCCCTAACAGGAGATCCAACACTGCCCCTTCTCTAGTTGGTACTTCCATGTATTGCTGCAAAAAAAACTATCCTGCACACATTTTACAAACTCTAAACAATCCAGCCCTTTTACAGTATAAG